>NC_073692.1:148751837-148807333 GCF_029784155.1 Uranotaenia lowii
TGACATTACTGAACAAAGTTTTAAAAAAATTGAATTCATTTAACAAAATTCGTTCAAACCTGTAGAACGATCAGGTTTTTGCTTTAAAAATATCTAAAACTCAATTTGAATTAAAACTTCGTTCATTGCTTTTGAATGTTATTTTAAGCATTTTGAAGAACAATAAACACAAAATCAAATTGAGACTGAAATTGGTTTCTTGAAAAATATTTCATATCAGCACAATGTTTTGAAAATCAAATTTTTTAGTAATAAAGTAGAGGATACTAGTTTTTAGATTTTGTTTTGATAATTCTGATGACCATCATGAATCATCCATAACTTGTTAATGTATAAAATTAGTATTCGATGAATTAATTTTGATGTTTAAATGTTTGGTTTCAAACTCTGAATTTGTTTCGTTACACTTCTTGATGAAAATCTATTCTAAAGACAAGATAGTGTTTTTGAATGTTAAGTTTAGAGTATCAAAACAAAATGTTGATTGAATTGCAAATCGAAAATTACAATTAAAAATTAGATCAAATTCGTGAACGGCATACATGTAATTTTGTTATACGAAAAGTCTCAAGCCAAAGGAAACAAAGATGAATTTCCGCCGGAGGCGAGAAAAATTTCAGAATTTCTTGTTTACACATATTTAGCACCTTTTAAGATGAAGATAATTTCCCTTTACTACATTGAAAATTTTACTTGGAAAAAATCTCCATGAGGGGGGGGGGGGGGGGGGGGGGTTAAACCCCTAAACCCCTCCCCCCCCCCCCCGTTCGCACGGCCTTGCTGAGTTTAATATCATTATAACAGGATCAAGCTTCAATACTGAATTCGCACAAAACATCCTTAAAAATCATCTAGTCCAAAAAAAGGAGAAAAGAAATTGCACTGTTGAAAGGTGAAGAGCAATTCTCTTTAGGAACCTTTATTCCGCCAATATATAACTTTCAAAACAGGTTCTGAAGAATAATTAGAATTCTACACCATTTTTCGCCTGAAACCGGGAACTAAAATTTGACATTGTCTCCTCTAGAGATAATGGCATCTAAATCTCCAAGAACCACCCTAGGAAACGCCGATGCAGACAAGATAAAATGCTGGCTGCACCTAGCGGCTTTGGCCCTGACAAATCTATCGGAATCGGAAAACCTTTCGCGGTAGACTAACTAACTTGTGTGTGCCCTTCGCCTGGTTCAATTATCATTAAATTCTTGTTACTTGCCCACCAATCGATGTACGTCGGTATGCAGCAAGTCTGTATACTTGAAAAGCTACTGCAGGTAAAAACACCCGCGCCTTCATTACCTCTATCAGCTGTGTCTCGAAAGTTAGTTGAAGGTGCTTATATTTAGTAGGTAGTTTAAGTTGCTGTTATGCGGTTGCAATTCTACTGCAATATTTAGTTACAGTTTGCGCACATTTTTGAGGTTGGTTACTCAAACATTAAACCTTGAACGTTATTAAAAAAAAACCTTTGACCAATTCACTAAAATCGGATTTATCACATCGACTAGAACCAGTAAATTTTCTAAACCATCAATGTTTGTCAATTCTTGTAAATTGCATCCCAAAGAAAGATGACGTCAGCGTTAAATAAAATATGCATCAAATGGTTGATAGGTAAATCCCGGAACAAAAAAGCTCTACCGCTTCATGGAGTCAAACCTCTCAAATGGGCATCTATTTACGACTTGACCCTTCCCTCTCTTCTACTGGCTATGTGTATGGGCAAACGTGACAAACGAATGCTAAAAACTGCATGACACACTTACCCTACCGACTAGCTACCTTCAAGGTGATTAATTAACATGTACTATACAAAAACAAACCGTTGAGAATGCACCGTGGATGATGATGATGATGATGTTAGTTGTACATCTAAGAGTAAAGCTTTGTTCGATAAAATATGAATGTTGGGGTAAAATGAGCACCCCGTTAATCTACTGGAGGTTTCCGGATGCACCGGTATAAATTTGGTAATTTGAATTTGAATTTCAATTGAATTTATTGTTTATCAATTCCAAAAGACATACCCCTGTTAACCAGCTAATAACTTTTTTGCTTAATGGGATACGAAGTTACCAATTCGATAAAGTTGTTCGGAAAATTTCCTTTAGAGAATTTATAAATTGGCACAAAAACCATGAGCAGGCTCGGTTCCACAGAAGAAACAAAAATTATGTTAGTTTTTCAGTACAAAATATTCAATTTTTCCATACAAAGATCAAAGTTTAAATTTACTCATGTAAACGTTAGTTTAAAATTCTGCAAAAAATCATGGATGAGTTTTGAACCAAAACGAAGCTTTTAAGACCCCAGGGCTCGAGAAATTCAAAAATGACTCCAAATCGACTCAGTCTAATGAGCCATATAAAAAAATGCCTACTGCGAGATACCTTTTAGACTCAAGTTTTTAAATCTGAAGAAACAGGTCGTAGTTTTTTCTTAAGGATCATAAAAATGTCGACACTGTTTTGAAAACAGTTCTAAAAGGTACTATTTTTTGACACTGTTGTTTCGGTAGGAAAGGCAGGTTTTTATGCAAATAAACTTAGTTTTTGAAAACGGATATTTTAGTGAGGAGTCTATTTCATATCGGAATTGTTCACATCAAAATTTCGAAATATAGCATTGCAACTGATAACATAACCGTTATGTTATCTAATGACAAATTTAGCTGCGTTCTCCAATTTCTTCTCTGGACTACTAGCTTCTGATAGCATAAGACCTGCCTGATGACCAAGTCTACCTGTAACTCTTACTTATGTGCTCATGATACTTCGATCTCCCCTAAATGTAGACTCGCTAACCGACTGAGTTTCCTCTTAGTGATTCTGTACCGCGAACCGCGCTCCATTCGTCGAGGCAGCTTAAATTTGTTGATGCATATCACTTTGATGTTGAACAAATCTATTTCATCGCATATACAAACTGTCATCGTTGATTCGATATATGTGCGATGTACAAAACAAAGGATTGAGGTTGAACTGTATAGGACTTCCCGGGTAAGATCAGGACTGAGTTACATTGAACAACTTTTTTCTTCTCTTTTCAATAAGGCCGGAACAAATTTCAAATCCTTCTTTTGTCACTCGGAGTTGGAACATCGCGAGGGGGGGGGACAATAAAAAATAACGCGAAAAACAAATAAATTTGAATAAATTGCACGAAAGCTTGTATGCAACCAAATTGCATGCTATGTTATTGCATAAAACTTATACATCATGTATTTTTTTTATCGAAAAATTCAATAAAATCAAGAATACAATTCATTTCCATCTTCCAAAATTTGGTTCTTAGTCTTGTAATCTTTCGGATATTTGAATTTTTATTTGAAATTTACCTAAAATATTTCAAACTTTATTTATTCCCTTCTTCGGGATTTTGGAAATTTCGAAGGGGGGGGGGGGGGGGGTGACAATTGAAGAAATTGATATTTGTTCCAGCCTATTTAATGGTTTCATTGAATCAGTTGTATCTCTTTATGTTTTTGTCACATTTGAATCAAAGGTATGATTTGAATTTTTTTAGGGCCCTAGTAATTACAAAATACATACGTACAAGACAAAAACTTAGGTCGGTGAAGGTCTAGTGATTCAAGTGTAAGAGTATTATATATACATAGCAATTAAAGTTTTACCGGATATTAAAAGCTATAATCGAAAATTTGAAAAGAAAAGTGTGTATTTTGTTTTCAAAACACACAAAGATATTTGTTTGCTATCAATTCTATTTAACTCTACAGGAACCCTACAGCTACGAAGAACCAGTTTCTGAAAGTGAAACTGAAGGGCGCGGTAGAACGTTTGGATACCCCTATCTTTCATCGATTGAAAACCACCCAACGCAACCAATTAGTTCGGAAAGTGTGAAACTAGACACTGTATTCTTCTGAATAACAGGTACAACCAACAATATCCGCATACAATCTTATTTGTTAACCTTTGATTAGTTACTACTGACTAGAACTAATTTTAAGTCTAATTTGGTTTAAGTCGTGATTTTGTATTTAAGGTCAGTTCTGTAAACAACTGAATACCGTCAAACAGAGTATCATACAACATCAGGGCCAGATGCAACATTTATATACAACAACACTTATTCAATTTTATATTAAAAATTTAATGTTATAAAGTTATCATTTAATGTAATCAAAATGATGATGACAAAGATTCTCACATCGTGAGATAGTTTTTCAAGCTTTTGATTCTCATAAAAAAATTAAAAAAAATCGAGCAATAGACGTACACATTTTAATATTTTTTGATGCCGTAAAAAACTTCACCCAGTAAGACGAATTGGCTTAATGATTGCACAAACACTGTTAGTGTAAAAAAAATTTTCGGTCAATCATCAACTTTTCAGTTACCAGTCTGCTTGAAAATACATAACAAACATTCACATTTTGAATCGTCTCATAACAAACATTCACCTTTTAAATCTTGTTTCTATATGCTGGAATATGATTATTTTGTATCACGCATTTGTTAATTTAAAAATTTCATTCATCCAAACATAATTTGTTTATGAAGCTAGTAGATTTTTTTTAGTTTTACCCTTAAAAGTATGCAGTATCCTTTTGCTTTTTCTCAAAAAAAAAACATTTTTGACATGAATAATGTAAAATTGTATTCAAACAAAACCAAAAAGTACGTCAATTTATGCTTTATGTGTTATGGTATCAAAGCGGCTTGGAGGACAACTTGAAAATGTGACACAAAGCGAGTCGAGAGGACAGCTTTGGGAAAAAATACAGTTCAATCGATTTGGCGGAATAGCTTGAAATTGATACACAAAGCGAGATGAGAGGACAGCTTTGGGAAAAATGCAATTCAAGCGAGTTGAGAGAACAGCTTTGAAAAAAAAAAAATCAACCGGTCTTGAGAACAGCTTGGAATTGGTACACAAGGCGAGTTGAGAGAACAGCTTAAAAAAAATGTAACTCAAGCGATTTCAGAGGACAGCTTGAAATTGCAGCACAAAGCAAATTGAGAGGACAGCTTTTAGGAAATCACAATTCAAGCGAATTGAGGAGACATCTTGGAGTTGTAGCACAAAGCGAGTTGAGAGAACAGCTTTGAGAAAAAAAAAACAACCAGTTTGAGAGCAGAGCTTGGAATTGTCACACAAAGCGAGTTGAGAGGACAGCTTTGAAAAAAATTGCAAATCAAGCCAGTTGAGAGGTCAGGTAGGAGTTGTAACACAAAGTGAGTTGAGAGGACAGCTTCGGGGAAAAATGTAATTTGAGCGAGTTGAGAGGACAACTTGGCAACATAAAGCGAGTTAAAAGGACAGCTTTGGGGAAAAAATACAATTCAAACGAGTTGAGAGGACAGCTTGGAATTGTAACACAAAGCGAGTTGAGAGGACAGCTTTGAGAAAAAAAAAATCAAACGGTCGAGAGAACAGCTTGGAATTGTTATACAAAGCGAGTTGAGAGGACAGTTTTGGGGAAAAAACACGATTCAAGCGAGTTTAGAGGACAGCTTGGAATTGTAAAACACAATGCGAGTTGAGAGAACAGCTATGGGGAAAAAAATCAACCGATTTGAGAGAACAACTTGGAATTGATACACAAAGCGAGTTGAGAAGACAGTTTTTGGAGGAAAAAAATGCAATTCAAGCGATTGAGAAGACATCTTTGAATAGTAACACAACGCAAGTTAAGAGGACAGCTTTGAAAATAAAATGCAATTCGAGCAAGTTGAGAGGACAGCAAAGGCAAGTTGAGAGGACAGCTTTGGGAAAAAAGTGCAATTCAAGCGAGTTGAGAGAACCACTTAGAATTGTAAAACACAATGCAAATTGAAAGGACAGCTTTGGGAAATAATCTACCGATTCAAAAGGATAACTTGGAATTGATACACAAAGCGAGTTGAGAAGACAGCTTTGGGAAAAAATGCAATTCAAGCGAGTGAAGAGGACATTTGTAACACAAAGTGAGTTGAGTAGTAAGTAGTAGGAGTTAAAATTTCAAAGAATCAATTAAGAAAAAGGGTTTGAGCTCTGGGAGAATGAATGAGAAAAATGAAATAAAGCGAATTGAGAGGAGAACTTTGATTTGGAAAGGAGAACTTGGAAGCGTGTTGAAAGAACAGTTTTGAAAAAAAATAGAAAAAAAAAACTAATTTCAAGCATGTTGAGAGGACAGCTTTGAAAAATATGTGCGATAACTTTAATTGAATGGAGTTGATAGTGCTTAGAAGCTTGAAATTGTAATACAAAATGATTCTGGAGGACAGCTTAAAAAAATTTGATAGTATGAGATTTCTAGCGGGTTAAGATATCGCCTGCCATTGTTAAAATATTGTTAAAAATATTGTAGAAAATTTGAATGAAAATCAAGAGCATTTTAAGACAGCGTCAAATGTAAAAAGAAAGCTACTTGATAGAAAAATCCTTATCTTAAGAAAGCTTTCAGAAATGGAAATCTTTCCTGCTTATTTTTTTTTAATTCTAAAACTAACGCATTTTCGAGATATTTGGGATGCAAAAGAGAAGACAAAAAGAATTGGGCACAGTTTTCCTCAAAATCCATCATTATGAATCGAAAGCTCTCAAAACCGTGGTGTTAACCGAAAATCACTATGCTTGAGTGACTTGTGATAGAGCTCAGTTGACAAGTCTGTTGTCTCCTGAGCCGATGTCCACGAGTTCGAGCCCCATCGAACCCAGTTGTACCGGATAAGTTTTTCAATAACGATAACTGCAACATTGATAAAGTCGCGAATGCCATAAAGATGGTAAAACGACTATAATCGAAACAAAAAAAAACTATGCTTGAGTGGTGAAAAAGTATTAAAACACTGTCAAGAATATCCATAAAGTTTAAACCAAGTGTTAGAGTGAAGCACATGATCGGAAACTACGGTTAAAGATCATCAGGGAAGTCAAGGCATATACCAGTATTTTAAATTTAAAAAAGCGAAAAACTCAGGGTAGATCACTGAAATTTCTAGAAAATTTGTCTGTGAGAGGCTAGAAGCGTTATCCAGCAACCAGTCATTTAAACTAAACCTCAAACGACAAATTTTTGCTAGTTGCAAAGCTCGTAAGCTGTGTGGCCGGAACCGAGCTAATGCGACAGATAAGTTTTGATGAACGACAAAACTTGTGAAAAAAAACTTTCACAAGTTAAGGCAGTTGAATTCTGTAACATCTTAGCTTCTGACAAGGCCCCTAGCAGTTTATATTTGCTGGTTGTTTAAGGAAAAATATAATTATTTAGCAAGACTCTGCTCCTATGAAAAAAAAAATTAAAATTATCCTGAAGAAAATTTTAATTTGGAGCCTTGTTTGGAAACTTCGCAACTTACAATCTCAACTAATCGATTTTTCTTTCAATTGAGTCATGTGATCATTTGACTATAATTGTCTGATTTTGCCAGCTGACATTCCAGTAGAAACGTGTTTAAGAGGCACAAAAATACTTAGCTGTACTTCCGCTGTGGAAGAGCCTATCGCCATGAGGACTACATCATCCGCAAATCCTACGAGTTCAGCTCCCGATGGGAGGCTCATTCGTAGGAGCTCGTCGTACGTGATGTTCCACAGGGCCGGGCAAAGTTTTGACCCTTGTGGAACATCCACCGAAACCTCTTGTGTTCGAAAGGCTTCACCGGTCATAAACTGTAGTTCGCGTCGTTAGCCTGGCTCTGTCCGCTATCTTAATGACAGAGCGGATGGCATCTAAGGTGCTGCGTCCTCTACGGAAACCAAACTGTTTCTCCGAGAGTCCGCCCTTACTTTCATTGTACCTCAGATGTCGGTTCTGAATCACCTTCCCTAGGACCTTACCTGCTGTGTCCAGTAGACAGATCCGCCGATACGCCGATGAGTCTCCTGGAGGTTTACCCGGTTTTGGTAGAAGGACGAGTTTCTGCCGCTTCAACGTGTCGGAAAACACCCGTTCCGTCACATATCTTGCAACGATGTCCCGAACATTTCGGTTAACTCCCTGATCGCGGTCTTCACTACGACGTTCGGAATGCCGTCCGGTACGGGGGCCTTCCTTGGTTGGAGAGACTTGGCGAATTCGCGAAGTTCTTCCAACGTAATCCTCTCTTCTATGCTGATGTTCCTGCCGTAACGGACTGTTGGCCAGCGGGTAACATTGTGCTGTGGGAATAGCTCGTTGATGATGACTCTCAATTTGTATGGGCACGTAGGCGGTGGTGCACCCCCACTTTTAGTTTTGACCATAACTATTCGATAGGCATCGCCCCATGGATAGTCATTGTCGTCACGGCATAGCTGTTTGAAAGGTGCCCGTTGATGGCCCCGTAGAGGAGTGATCCCGCGCTTGTGAAGGGTGGTCTAAGCTCCGCTCTCTCTTCTTGGGTCTTTGCATTCTGCATCCTGCACCTTGGCCTATGGCAGCTAGCACGCAGACCCGCGATTTCCTCTGTCCACCACTAGACGGGTTGCCTAGTGTTTTTACGCTTGGCTCTCGTCATCG
Source organism: Uranotaenia lowii (assembly GCF_029784155.1). NCBI lineage: Eukaryota > Metazoa > Arthropoda > Insecta > Diptera > Culicidae > Uranotaenia > Uranotaenia lowii. Next base: position 148,760,290 of record NC_073692.1, read on the forward strand.
CAGCATCGTAAACGCGAGCCAGTACCTTTGTCAGTTCTTTCGCGGACAGGTTGTCCAGATTCCTCTCCCAATGCAACACTTCGACAAAGACGTTCTGGTCGAACTGTGTTGTCTTCCAGAGGCGTTCACCTGTCCTAGACTCACGTCTGCCTGTTCGCGCATTTGAGCTTAACCGATAGCGGATCGCGAAGTGATCGCAATTTGTGTAGGCCTCGCTCACCATTCAATCGCACACCAACCCCGGGCTATCGAAGATGACATCTATGGTTGACTCGCTCCCGTTCCTGTGGTAGGTTCTTGAGTTAGCTACGTTCGCCAGGTCCACATTCAGTCTTGCTAGGGCTTCTAAAAGGTTTAGGTTTCTGAAAGGTTTTGGCCTCTGGGGTTTGTGCGGTGGCTACCCCATTCATCGGGCCACGCGTTAAAGTCGCCATCTAAAACGATGGGGCTTCTCCCCGTAAGAACCTCTACAATCTTGCAAACCATAGTGTAGAACCTCTCCAAGGATAATCTTGGGGTAGCATAGCAGCTACAGAAGTAGATCCCGTTAACTTTAGCTGAAGGCATGGTGATGCCTTTGTTTTCATTCGCCACCACCTCTTGTATGGGTAAACTACCTGTTACCCATATCACGGCCAGTTTGGCATCAACAGTCACCCAATTAATGCCATTCGAAGCTCTACGATATGAGTCTGCCACTAACACGATGTCCAAGTTTTCCTCACCTGTCATCTGCTGCTACAGCTGGTGTGCTGTGTAGCAGTGGTTGAGGTTTAGTTGGGTTTAGTTGGACGACTTATATGCTCTTGACGCCTGAGGTGGTACCGCCTGCGCCATTTATAGGCGGGGCACGTAGGGTTGCCAGACAGGGCATTTAGCAGGCTTCTTGCAGTTGGTTGACTTGTGGCCGGTTTCGCTGCAGCGCCAGCATATGCCGCTTCTGTCCTGCTCAGTACAGTCCAATGACTTATGGCCGAACTCCGTGCACTTGAAGCACATGTCCGGTTGCTGGGGGATGGATGTATGACAGATAGTCCGTTCCACCTTAAGCCACCCATACTTAAATGCTCTGCTCTGCGAAGTAGTTCCACCTCCCCGTGGTGCAGAGTGGAAACGTGTGTACAGAATCGTCACAACTACACGTCACACTTGGTACAGCCAGCCCGCCAACGAGCTGCGTGCCGAGGTGCAAGAGGGAGGGGTCGCCACGCGTATCGGGTAGATGCGACCCCGATATGCGGGACGACCAAGTGTTCGAGCGAGTGTTGGTCGAATTCACGCGTCTGGTGGTCCTAGCTTCGATTCGCGGATATGATCGACTCACGACGGCAGAGGGCTTTGTGTCGTAAACATGTGGTGCCCAGTGGATGTGCCGCAGACTGAGTCTCGAAGAGTCGAGACGGAGAACAAGTTAGGTGTGTGAGTATCTCCAGACTCGAGGAGATGCGAGTTGTTCTCGTTTCGAATTGGGTTAAGAGACGAATCGATAGAGGGATGAGCGTGAGAGTCACGAGGAGAGGCGTAGGACCTTGCGCCTCAAATTGTGACAAGAGGCCGAATATGTAGCGGCGAACGGACTGCCAACCCGTGAGTCGTGAATCGTGACAGTAGAGGGGATGATGATTACTGGTGTAGAACGAACAAATGAGTATTGCTGCGGAGCGCTTCGCGCGAGTATGGTCTCCCATCATGGGACAACCTTCGTTGCAGGTCCGGATTTTAATTTTGGCCAGGGGCCTCAGGTGGACTTAATGGTGTAAGAATACATAGTATCATAAGTTACCAATTGCACCCATGGACCCAGAGTAGCGAACTGGGGGGACGCGGTGGCTCTCCGTGCCTAGGAAAGCAATCCGTAGGATTTACCGGATTTTACACTGCTCGACCAGTGCCACCCGCAGTGCGTCCTCTGTTGTGACCTCGTCCATGTTTCTTTACGCGGATGGTCACTTCTTTACAGAGGGGCCGTACCTCAGCCTTGTCACCAAGAACTTCGGCCGCGTTAACTGTAAAGGTCTCGCTGGAATTTCGCGCACCACGCTTTAGCTTCAGGATCATCTCGCCGTTGCGGGTCCTATGGATTCTCCTGACGTTATCGCCGAAATAGGCGAGGTTCTTATCTGTACGCATCTGTCGTAGGATATCTGCGTACGTGCCCTCGGGTGCCTTGACGACAATCGCCTCTACCCTCTCCCTAACTCGACGTTTGCGTCGTTGCGTCCCGCATCTTGGAGTTCCGGGGAGCTCAGTAACTCTTCCAGCGCTTCGTGTACGCCTTCGTACGGGTCCGCGCACACCTCATTCGGAGCACTCCGCCGTGAGGTCCACCGGGTTTGGCAGGATGTCTAACCGGTGAACGCCTAAGGCCACTTCCCGCCGAACATATCCGTTCCGTCAACTTTTCGTTTTTTGGTAAGAGAGGTCAACTGCGCCAGTGACCTGCTTAGCGCAGCAAGGACTGGGATACTGTGGGGTGTGTCCCGGTGGCCCACAGGCAACCGTTGGAGACTTACGTGATGTTACGATCCGCCAGCCTTCCTGGCTCTTCGGTACGGTGCAGCGTCACGCCTTGGCCAAGTGGAGTTGTTCCGACAGTGAATCTTTCTCCATAATCCATGTACGTTTGCGAGGATCTTCATAAGGGGGGGGGGTGCAGTTCTCTCGGCCGTACATCTGCAATAATGCAGACACGTTTCCACTCTGCACCACGGGGAGGTAGAACTACTTCGCAGAGCTCTGTTTCAATATCTAAATTTTAAGCTGCGGGGTAAAACATGATCTTCCCTAAATTAGGCATTGTAGGAAAAGAGGTGTTTCACTGTCGGAGAATACACTCAGGATAGTCATATAAGTCGGTCCGATAGTCCTCTAGTCGTTACGAGGAAAGGTCAAACTTCGGAGTCGTTATAATGAAAGGACGCAAATAGAGTTTTCGTTCGAAGAATAGCTTCATCACTTTCCTAGTGGAATCAACATCACTTGTTCCATGCCGGTTATAGGGTGTATGGTGATTACACCATGAATCGATCATTGTACCTTAGATTACTAATCATTGGATTCATAGCTCCATTTTACCAGTTCCTCAAATAACGCTAAACCTAAGTTCAAATTTGAAAGTAAAAAAAAAAGAAAACCTAGCTCTTATTTGCAGTGACCTGCTTTCGGTTCGCGAAATCATTAGAATCGTTGAATATTGAACGAATCGGGTACCATCGAAAAACAAATTCGTAAACCGTTTTCTTCCAAAGCAGGGAGGTTTGATTCCTAAACGAGCAGCAGCAGCTTCGATTTATTCTGAGTTTTTAGAAATTCCGATTGCAAAACGCTTCTTCCACATTCATTAGATACACTTCACTAACCATCTAAATTTATTAGCATTTTATATTGGCCCGCAGCAGCAGCAGCAGTCGGCAGCTGTAGGTATGGAGAGTGCATGAAGATCTCATCTCACCACATCCTATACCTACAATATGGGTCAGCAGGCAAGAAGTCGGGTTTGTTGGTTGGTTGAGATTCGGAATGCATGATGTGCTGCTGCCATAGATAGGTGGAAAGGAAGGTACCTACTGCACTGTCAATGTTTGAGAAAATTGAGGGATACAACATCGAACGTTAGTCGAGCGAATGCCAACTGGGGCTGTTGACATTTGTGTTGCTCGGACTTTTTGGCTCAACTTCATCCAGTAGCTGACTAAATCAATTATGGGATTTCAGTTTAAATCTAAAAAATCAATGCAAAATATATTAAGTGAGTTTACTGGACAAGTTAAGAAGCAGCTCTAGGAATATCATATATATGTATTAAATTGAAATCGAAACAATGGAAACCCAAATGTAACACTTCAAAAAGATTGTACATATCTTATGTTACACGAATAAAATTGATTATTATTATTATTATTATTATTATTATTATTATTATGTCATTAGGCAAACTTCTTATCTACCGTACGATAAACTAATGTTTACATAGATAATTATACCGTACAAGTCAGAGTCAACTTAAAAAAGAAATAATAGATGCATTGACCCAGCAAAATGCTATACCCAATTCAAAATAACCACATCTACCGATCTCGATCAAGATTTATTCCGAATAAAAAACCAAAAACAAAACTCAGATTCTACAATTATGGACAGGAGCAGAATTTGTTTGCATAAATTTATTCCAAAATTGTGTCAATCCCCCAACTACGAACGAGCTCAGATTGGTCGAAAATGTCAAATAATTACCTTTGCTCGAGTGGCCCGCTTTTGAGGTTATAGAGCTGAACTATCTTCCCCTGGTCAGCTCCTGCCAATTTCCTCTCGACCGAGATGATTCCATCAGATTGCCAACTCACGCTAGATGCTCGCATATGAGTTGCTACTTTTTTCATCCCTCCGCGTGTGTTTAGTCTAATAAAAAAAGACTAATTTTTTGTCCCCACGACCGCAACTAGAAATTTGGCATGGTGTGTATCATTTGAAAATAAAAACAGATAGAACAGCTTTTCGGTACACAAATTCGACCAAAATTTTGTCGAACAACACACCACATAGGATACGGGAGGACGCGTGAGAGAGCAGGCCACACAGTGACATGGAAATATGTATGGGCTGCGCAAACGCATCGTTGTGGTGCCATATCGGAGAGTGTGCTTCAGGAACTCTCGTTGCCGCAGTTGGCCACAGTCCCTCGCTTGGCTCCCCACTTGACCAACAGTAGGTATCAGCATCAACATAATACGTCCATCCGTTCGTCCACCAAAATCAACCAAACACGAACGACCGATATTTTATACCGAAAGTCGGTCGAAGTTGTCGGAGCGTATGATGGGCACTGTGGAATGATTTGTTTTCGGGCAGGTCAAAAGTGCGTGCCGCTTGGTTCAAATGTTTTTACCAAAAAATTAAAATCGTTTTCGAACATTAAACATAAGTTAGATAGCTGTTTTTGTTTCTACTGAATCGTCAAGGCTTTATAAACATTCGTAGAACTTACCCTCCGTTTTTGACATGCCGTCTGGTGTTCCGCAGGGTAGTCATTTTGGACCGTTTATCTTCATGCTTTTTGTTAACGACCTGGCAACATTTCTTCAGTCGCCGATCCTGCTGATCGCTGATGATCCTCAAATCTACCAGTCCTTTAACTCGATACTGGATTGTGCCGCGCTTGAGGAGGACATCGACCGATTTTTAGTATAATGCGAATTACACGGAATGGAAGTTAACGCCGATAAATGTAAGTGTATACGCTTTTCTAGAACCAGAGCCTAGTTGTCTACGACTACGGTTTAAGTGGCAACTCTCTTGAAAAAATAACCTTCATTAAAGACCTCGGAGTGAAGTTTAATCAAAAGTTTATGTTCAGGATCGCCCCTGACGGCTTAAGCGTTAGCATCAGATATTTCTCAATAACAATTAACTAACTAAACTCAATCATTCACAACATTACAAAGTGGACTGTATTTCTTACTTTACTGTATTTCTTACTTTACAATACATCACTGGCCTCGAACTCTGCCCATTCTGGGCCTTTAACACAGGCCACTCTGGCCGCTTACTTGTGATCCTTACTCTAGGATGGCTGGTCGGGAATAGAGGTCGAACCAAGGACCTACTTTAGCTCGACCCTGCCTAGAATCATCTTCGGTGCCAATGATACCCGATGTATTTTGGCGCGCATTGTTGGCCGTTAATGCTACCAGCATGGCGACGTATCTGCTGGGCCTTTTCCTTACTTAGGGAGGTTCAGAGCGACCTGCTCGTTCGAGAACAGCTTCGCTACGCATTTCGTCGATTGCCTTGGCAATCGCCCATACAGCTACCACCCTATTCTGACGGGTGAGTCCTGCTATCAATGACGTCATTGAGCTGAAGAAGAACTTTTCTACAACGACTTCTTGTCTACGATATCTTGACAATTGCTTTTGATTGCCCGAAATTGCTTCAGATAATGAACTTGTACGCTCCAGCTTCCTGATTCTGTTATTAAACCATGTTTTGGCTGCCAAGAAGCAGGATCGTTTTTGGACAGAATCATCCCATTTTTCCATATTGTGATTTTTTTAAAAATCATACCCCAACAAACAATTTATTGCTGAGAAAGCGCTGAAAAAATATCGTGGCTCAATTTTTAATCAGCAATCTGCAAAAAGCCTCAATTAGAAAATTTTCTAATTCACGTGATCACCTTGATTTGGAGAAGTTATTCAACGAGCGTCATTGAACGTCAAGGGACAGATCAACCAAAATAAACCATTGTATGTCCCGAACTTTGAACCTCCAGCTTGCCTCTAAACAGAAGATTTATTTTATATAAAGTGTAGGAAAAATGATCCATTTTTTTAATCTTTATTGAAAATCAAGCTGAATAGGAAATTATTTTTAAAAAAATGGCATCAAATAAGGAAAACTTAAATTCCCCGCTTATTCCAATTTAGCCGCCATCATGCATGGCAGCTTTACAGTTCACTACTCAAAATCGCTACTCAAAACTGCTACTCAAAATCTCTACTCAAACTCGCTACTCACACTCGCTACTCAAAATCGCTACTCAAACTCGCTACTCAAAATCGCTACTAAAAATCGCTACTCAAACTCGCTACTCAAACTCGCTACTCAAACTCACTACTCAAAATCGCTATTCAAACTCGCTACTCAAACTCGCTACTCAAACTCGCTACTCAATCGCTACTCAAACTCGCTACTGAAACTCGCTACTCAAATCGCTACTCAAACTCGCTACTCAAACTCGCTACTCAAACTCGCTACTCAAAATCGCTACTCAAACTTGCTACATTTTTTTTAAAACTTTATTTAAAATCAAGCTAATAGGAAATTATTAGAAAAAAAGTAGCATCAAATAAGGAAAACGTAAATTCCCCGCTTATTCCAATTTAGCCGCCATCATGCATGGCAGCTTTACCATAGTTCACAGTCTGTCAAATTCCAAAGGTAGCGAATGGTTGGACAAAGGCTGAAAAAGTGTGTTAAGAACAATTCTTCAACTTCTCCCATCGACTGCACTGAGACTTCTTTAAATGCTAAACATGGTTACAGTTTGTCTTTATTCAGCCAGTAAGCTGAAACAGCAATTACGCTTTAGCTCAGCTTTTTTTCAGCAAATTGCCGTTCTTAAGCAGCCAAAATGTTTGCTGGGACTTGTTTGACTAAATATCATGTAACCATGGATGGCAAAACTCCTCAGATCGGCTTGTCCAGTGGAAGAGAATGCAATTTTTTTTTCGTCTGCTCCCCCAATCTGTGCAGGGAGAGATAAATCGCACTGAAATCAAGAGTGAGATTGTCAACACATAGTACTGAGCGAGAGCATTCAGATCCACTGATGAAGAGGATTCCCTTCTCCTGAAAAAATCTGTTGCGCATTGTGTTGAGGAGAAATCTGAGAGCTAACCCAGTTTATTCTTGGTACGTTCACGAGAATAGACGCTGCTTTCCGAATCAAAGGTCCCAGAGGTTTCCTGATTTTTTAGATGCTGTGCTGATCTTAATTGCAATTAATTTTGTAATAATAACAGTTTAACCTCTTAAACCAATGGTTATCTTCGGTTCAGATGATATTAGAACGGTGTTTTTCGGTATAAACTACAAGCCACCTAACTTCTTATCTCTTCTGTTGCATAAACTAAGGCGTATACTGCACCGCTATTTCGCCTTAATGTATGCCATATTTATCTAAGAAGAGCTGCATTTCATTTCCACCAATCTACTGGTGTGATGAAAAATCCTTTTTTTTGTTCTTCGCGGTGTCCTGATTTTTTGACGAAACCACCTGGCACCTCTTCTTCGAACGCTACCTTTTGCAAGAAAAAAGAATCCAAAACAGCAAACAGTAGTGGGCATGGTAGCGGGGGAGACATTTTTGTTTTTTTTTTCTACGTTGTGTGGTGGGAGTCTAAATTTTTTTTTTTCTTCATTTACTCTGAGGTGTATGACTGAAACACAGGGCGCTCTTTGTTTAGAATTCTCTTTCTCTCACTCAGATGCGAATGCTCTCACACAGTCACTTACAGCTCGTGTAAACTCGGGTAACGAGTGGAGCACGATCAGCGAAAGAGGATTACACTCGGAAGCCGAACTGAGAGCAGTGTTGTTTTCTCCCGGCTCTTTGTTGTTTGAGAAGAGCCGACCAACCCTGCATGTAACTAAATCTGAGTTTAAATGTGCAATCCGTGACGTCACCTAACTTAATTGCTTATTGATCTAGTTATAAGTTAATCCTAAATAATCTGCGCATCGAGCAATTGTGCCATTTCTCATGAACGAGTATACTTAATTGCAACCTCATACATACAAATTTAACGTCTGATCGCTCCCTTTAATGACTTCCTTTTGATGACTCGTGGTTTTGATGGTTCCTAGCAAGTATTTTATCAGTGGTTTCAGAGGATTTCGTAGGTATTAAATGTACCCACGGCATCCACGACGCAGAAGTTGGGCTTGAACTTTGGAGTTGAATCTTGAAGTGGAACTGCCTTAGTGCGGTATTTGGTCAAAGGTTAAAAGAGCTTCAAATGACATATAAGAAGCAGAACAAGCTGAAGCAGAGTCAAAATCAAGCTGCTTCTGTCAAACCAAGAGGTCGTGAATTATAAGTATGATCAACTGCTGTGTGGAAAATCGGTGTGCGTTATCATCGAAGACAAAACCAATTGCTAGCAAGGTTGCCGAAAAAATTCTGTGTTTGGCGATAAAAATTCTGACTTTCTGTGATTTTACCAAAAAATTCTGACACGGTTTTCTGTGATGCTTTTTTTATGAATTTCATTCAAAAATCATGTCAGATTGCATCTTTTTTAAATTTTACTTAAGAAAAATCAATCAGCTTTACTAATTTTATCATGTTTTTCCAATTTAAAGACAATTACCAAAAATTTCTGTCAACATAGAAAATTTAATTGAAAAAAAGATAGCCCGGTTTTATCCGGGTTTGCACGGATATTTAATTCAAAATTTGGGAACAGTCCAGCCCAGTCCAGTTGCCCTGATTTTATTGATAAATGCCCGGATTTGGCTCGGATTTATTCACTTTATTTGGCTAATCAAACAATAAAAAAAAATTGGGTTGTAAATTTTTTTTATTTATGCATATAAAACGAAATTTTTTTGAGCAAGTTTTACAAAAATAATCATGAAAGCTTTTTGGAAGCCTTCAATACCATTTAAGATCTGTCGATAAGTTTAGAAGAACATTTTCTTTCAATTTTTTATTCTTGATTTTCGTTGAGTAATTTCTAGGTTTTTGTCAAAAATTTGCCCAGACATTGCCCGGATTTTTGGTCATCAATTTTTAAATCAAACGACAGGATTTTGACAGGTTATTATACAAAATTGCCCGAATTGTCCTGTCCGGATACGTGCAGAAAAAATTTCGGCATCCTTACTCTAGACTGAAGTAAAAAAAATCAATGTTTGAATGGAAATTAGTATGGAAAAATGACTTTTTTGTTCAAAAAATCCTAGCCTCACTGTTAAACTAAACTCAAGATTCAAAGAACAACTTTGACCAAGAATAGAACCTTTATGATGCAACAATAAAGGTTATGGCGGTTTTAAAATTGAATTATTTATTTTATTTATTTTCGAATCTTTTCACCCCTGCACTGCATCTTGGATAGGAGCCATTATACGCTGGAAATACTTCTACGTTTTATTAAATTTAAAATTCATGTATTTTTTCCCAGCAACTCCATGTCTTGAATAGAAAGACACCTCCCACCACGGTAAAGAGGAGCTCCCATGACAAATCGCCCCAGAATTTCCAAACAAAAAATGTGAGGGGGTTTTTTTTCAATTTAGCTTTTCTTTAAATTATTTTTCATCACTAGAAAAATTTAAGTGTGTGTTGTGTTGTGTCCAGTGAAATTGGACATAAATCCAATTTTACTGGAAATCAAATTTGATAGAAATCATTTGAATAATGATCGTGTTGTGTCACATTCTGCGACGATTTGTTATGGGACCCCTTCTACCGTGATTGAAGGGGTCTTTATATAAATTGAATGGAATTGCTGGGAAAAAAATACATGTGTATCAAATTTGATAGAAATTACGTGGAAAATGATCGGTTTGTTCCATATTTCAAGTCAATTTTTTACAGGAACCCCCCTTCTTTTCCGAGGTAGGAGAGGTTTGTAACTTATCAGAAATAATTTTTGGCCCAGGTATGCTACAAAATCATATCACCACTTCGAGTTTTAGTTTCAGTTAGAATGACATCTAGGCGTGGCCTTATGTTAGCGTGTTCGATTGTAACCACGAAGGTCGGGGTTTGATTCCCAAACCGGGCAAGTTTCTTTTTCAATAAGTAATTGGATTACATGAGTTACCAGTCTGATGCGAATTTATATGTTTTCAGACATATGCATGCGGTTGTGCTGGGAGGACAATGCCAGCAAGAAAGCTTGGTCATGGCGGTCCTGCATAGAATCTTATACCGATAAATACACTTCTAAGGAATTCGATTTTTAAAGTAAAGTCTGATTTTGGGTGTATGTATTCCAAATAACAAAATTCGAAATAATTCATTCACTGATCCATACTACCTTTGTTGTTTCTTTAGACTGACTGGAAAGACGGGGTCGGCATCATTATTGATGATCTTGAAAAAGCAATTAAAATGTTGTAAATGTAGTACTAGGTCGCCTTGCCTCACTTGCAATTAAAAAATAATTAGCTAGATCAAAGAAAAGCAAATCATTATCACTGAAAAAGTTCTTTATGCGAAATGATGAGGTAGAAGATGAAGCTGAAGATCTTTATAATAAAGATATAAAAAACAAGTTTATAGGTCCCAACATTTTGCCAGCCGAGTTCTCACTGTCCACTCTGGCGTATGGTTGTTTGATGCGAGTGGATCAACGAGAGCGGATTGTTCATCCCTCACTTGTCGTGCCTACCTAAGTTGGCTGTGACACGACTCTGGTAGGTGGAACAGAGGCAAGCACAGAAAGAAGTGGAACACCAGCAGTAGCAGCAGTTAGTTCGTTTTCGGTGCCACATGGGCGCTGCCGCCTCTTGTTGGTGTATAGGGCCAGAAAAAGTTGTTGTCCATTTTTTAACGTTCAATTGTGGTGGTCCAATTCAGCAGCACGCGGTTATTGTCTTTTAAAATCATCATCTCCTCGGTCTATGGGTCGGTGCCGTGACTGTTTTCTTGTGAGTTAGTGCGAGAGTGTGTGCTGGTGTTTTTTAGTGTACACGGTGATTATTTTGGAGGACTATGGGGATATGCTCCAAAACAACACCTTAGCAAACATACTGGATGGCGAAAGCAGTCGGAACAGAACCCTGGTATGTTTAAAATTATCGATCAGTTTACGTTGTGGTGAGAATGGATAGTTAGTTTGAAATTTGCCTCCAGTGTGGAAGATGGTATTTGAAAAGATTTTGTGTGTTCTCAACTTTGGTACGGTTTTCAGATTTCGCTAGGGTGGTCTTATATTTTAATGAATTGTATAATAGATCGAACCAAAATTCAGGAAACCAAGAGTTGAACAATCTGGAAAAGTCATTTTTTCTAAATATATTCCTAGTTTTTCATGCCAAAATAAAGTTTAAGTGTGTTTTTGTGGTAAATTTTAAATCAATCTGAAAACAATGAACACTGGTCCAGAAAGGGAATTTAACGAAACTAAATTAATAACGCAAATTTAGACAAAAGGTGTCTTTAGCAAAGATGTTTATCAAATAATGCATTTTAATAATACAGTCTCAGATATTAGGACATGTCATTTTTTCATGATTTTGACACAGAAACATTTTAAATTGAAAAGATAGAGTAAAGTTTTCCTCTACAAAGTTGCAGCCAATACCTTTTTTTAAAGCAACTTTGTCGGAAACATCAAATTCATATGACGATTAGGAAGCGTGCTATGTTTTTTTTTTTTTTTTTTCAATATTGGAATTATAGAGCGTGTCTGAAGAACCAATTTTTTAGCTCTTGCTCTATTTAATGAATTTATATGTGAGCGATGCCTTCTTAGCAATTTTATCAGATCAATATGCCTTATAACTAACGAATGCTTCAAGATAGACATTTGCTGTCTAAAACAAAAAAAACGGCATTTTGGTTTGATAAAAGTACTTAGAAGGCATCCCTTACGTTAAAATTCGTCCAATAGAGTTAGGGCTGAAATTGTTTTATTTTAATTTTAAGTTTCAAAACAAAGATCAACCATCTCAAAGATCGCAGTAGTTTCGATCTCTCATAGCGTTTTCGTTTTCTGCACTGGCACAGGAGAAAACTTTTGCTTAATAAACAAAAAAAGTCTCCCGGGACGATACAAATACATATCGGTAGTGAATTTTGAAAAAGGCGTATGCGCCAAATGTAAACGAACCGAGTTATCGCAAAAGACACAGGAATAAGGGAGGAACAAAGCGTGGAGTTCCCTACCAAATGCTTCATATGAATACCTATATTATAGTGCTTGGTTATAAAGTGATGTTGTTGAAACTTACAAAAATATTCAACACAGGGGGCCTGGGATACATCCAGAGGAAACTTGTAAGCGATTAACTTCTGCCCAATCTGCCATAATTTAGAATTCAGCTTCTCCGGAAAGTTATTTCGGGCTTATTCCATTTTAATGCAGGTATGTACGTAATCCAATTCGGAAAATTCGGGTTCACAGAATTTAATTCAATTCACTTTTAAAGTTAAATTTTCGAACATTTTCTCTGCTTTGAATTTTGCTGCTGAGAAAAACACACCCGTCATCAACGCAGCAAAGCCTACTCCTTTTTAACTTTTTAAATGGTATAAAAAATAGTAATTGTTTTTCGATTTTTTTTATGTACCTATTTACTTCTTGATAAGTTGGAGATATTTAGATCCAATTTTGGTTACCGGCATCTGATCGATATCGGTAATGAAAATAAGTTTGGCATTTTCGGAAATATCGTATGTGGATTTCGAGGTATTAAGTACCTACTTTAGTTTTTGTAAGCATTACTTTCATCCATAGATAGAAGTAGCGCCGATGTGGTCTAGTGGATAGGCTGGCGCGAGTCTGGTATTGGTACGCCAGGCGTACTGGGTTCGATTCCCGGTATCGGCAAGAAAAACTTTTGGGTTCGAATCCCATAAGCGGGGGCCGACAGGTAAGATGTGTTTCATTATATAACTGACTATATAATTGGAATGTTCAATCAGTTGCAAGCTGGCCAGGTATATACACGGATGCCGGAATACCTGTAAGTAAACTAGCCCACCTGATTGATTCGTTCTTCCAAAATATACCTACATCAACACACGCAATACATTCACCACATAACAGTTCATACGAAGCCATGGGGTCCGGGTATGGTGGCGCGCTGCATTGGAGATTTGTCGAACCTAATAATCTAAGGAATGCATGTGAACCCATACTTTGGCAGAAACTGCGGTGAATCCGTGCACCCATGGTGGATTACCAACATACATTACTTTCATCCATAGATAGAAAGTTTATACACTTTTGAAACATGGTGTTCTATTTTTGGCTAATTTTAGAAACAGTTGCCCCTTTTCGTTAAAAATAACAGAGATCGATCCTCAGGGTCGGATTTTTTGGTGGTACGAAAAAAGGGTTTTTATACCCTCACAGTAATGTTTTGATAAGTATGTTCTTTTGCTTTGTTCCTGCCCCGATAAGTACTTTGCTCCTCAGCTGTAATAAGCGGGTGCCTTCTGCATATTTTATTGTTATCATATTTCTAAAAAAAATTCATAGCTTATTACAAAAGCTGATAAAATTTCAATCATACGTTTTCCCGTGCAATTTCTTCCATTGAGAAATTCTTAAGCTTAATGCATCTTAAATATGGTTCAATTCTTCCATAAAAAAATCTTACCTAAAATATCTAAAAAAAATTTTTTTTTAATTAAAAAAAATCATACATTTGAGGTTAGCGAAAATATAGCAAATTGGGAAAAACCCGAAGATACTCAACGCAAACTGACAGAAAATTTTGAAAATCTCCGAACACAAGTATGTTGAAGCCATCCCAAATAACAATTTTAGCTTTATTTTAGCAGCACAACTTCGTTAGAGATATAGCATTAATCTTCATAAAAAGCTAATGCGCATACTGTACATCACCAGAACTCTAATAAAGCTAAAATCTGGCTATTTGGCCCTGTTCTAGAAACGTCATCATGGCTTGGTTTTAAATCTTCGATTGAATCATTATGCTGTAAAACTTTGATCACCAAAGCTTTTGTAAAGCTCAACCAGAAGAAGCCGAATTTTGCTATCTGACGCCATCTTGAAATCCAAGATGGCGGCTTCCACTGAACTTTAAAATCCAGTAAATGAATGAAAATCATATGAAACCCATGCTAAATTGGCGGTAGGTGAAAGAGCTAAACTAGAAGAAGTCGAATTTGAATATCTGACGTTATCTTGAAATTCAAGATAACGGCTTCCATCATGAAATCCAAGATGGCGGCTCTCGATTAACTCCAAAATACTGTTTACAACTTAAAATCTCATCAAACCCCCACAATATGAGTATTGGGTGAAAGGGCGTCGAAGTCAAATTTCGCTCTCTGACGCCAACCAAGATGGTGGATTCCGTTGATCCTTAAAATGCTGTTAATGGTCGAAAATCTTTTTTTTTGTTTCGATTATAGTCGTTCTAAAATCTTTATGTCATTCGCGACTTATATCAACGACGCAGTTGGCGGACAGTCATTGAAAAACTTATCCGGTACAACTGTGATCGATGTTTACTCTTGGGCTCGAACTCGCGGACATCGGCTCAGGAAGCAACTGACTTGCCAGCTGAGCTATATCACAAGCCCATGCGATTTTAAGTAATTAACAGCATTTTCAAGCTTAGTGGAAGCCGTCATATTTAATTTCAAGATGGCGTCAGAAAGCTAAATTCGACTTCTACTCGTTTAGCCCTTTCAACTGATACCCATATTCGGGGGGTTTTATGCAATTTTCAGCCATTTTCAACATTTTCAAGTTGAGCTGATGAAACCATCATGGATTTCAAGATGACGTCGGACAACGAAATTCGACTTGTTTAGCCATTTCATCTAATACCCATATTGTGGATGTTTCATGAAATTGGCAGTCATTTAAAGCTTTGATTAGAAAAGCAGAAGGCGCCTTCTTGAATTAATGACTGCGTCAAGCAACACATTTTTCTCCTACTGTTTGGCACTTTATCTCAATACTCATATTGTAGAGCTATTCCTACCACTTCCGGTGATTCAAAGTATTTTAAACATTTTTATTTATTTTTTATTTAACTCAAAAATAACACACATGACTTATCATAAATGTGTTAAAATGGGAGTTCTAATTCAAATATGCATCTAGCCAGAGCTTGTCCTGTTTTGACATCTTGATCGAGAATTGTCATCTAATTATATTTTAGTTTTAAAATCGAGCTTTGCGTGCGTTTATCAAATATGCAGAAATAAGCTTGAAGCAAACTTCTTGGCTTATGTTTTATTTGAGTTTTAATAGAGCCTTTATAACTTTTCCTAAGCAACTTTAACAGTATGTTTAGTAAAGGCTTTTTAAGCATTTTCTATGACCATTATAAAACAGTTATAAAACTAGCTGCATAAAATATGCTATAATAAAATTTTCAAATGCTAGTTGTTTTAAACTGTAAAGAATGTCCGTACATGAATCAAAAATTATTTCAATCCACAAACATCACATGCTCATTTCGAAATACAACTAACTGAGCCAAGTGTACACAATGTGAAATATTACATTGATAAAACTAAGTGTAAGAGCTTCGATGATGAGTTGACACTTAATAAAAAAAATCAATTGTCAAATGACACAGACAAAACTTAGCATAACTAGCACAGCAATCCTTTCCAGATTCCGAATCCTAGAGGAATACAAGCTTTGAATGAGATCAATAACACGAAAAACTTTCTTTCGGCCACCCTAGAATCACCGTACACAATTCTGTGGAGCAGTGGCAGCACCCATTTGCCTCCCCTTCCTTCTCCCGTCGTCACTCGCATACCACCCACCCGCGCTATACCCCAAACCCATCCCAAAAAACCAGAAAATGCTTTTGGAACACATCAAAATACCCTCACAGCACAGCAGCGTGTTCCACAAAAACACCGAGCACATGTACAATCAAATGCGCTCGCGTTTCGCGTCTCATTGATTGCACTAGAGCCGCGTGCTACCAGCACCATCACAATTTACTTCATGTTTTACAAATGTACCCAAACATCTACACACACATCTCTAGGGTGGTGGTGTGCTGGTTTTTGTAAGTGACACGCAGCAGCAGCAGTTGAAAAATAGGTTATGAAGGGTGATGTTGAATATTTTATTTTATAAAATATTGAATCCAATGCGACGTGTAATGCAGTATTATTCGAGCGGTGGCAGTGTGTGCTTCTATTTCTCCTTCGTTCCCGCTCGCTCTCGTTTTCTCTCTTACTCTGACGAACGGTCGTTTGTTTCGTTTCAGTTTTTTTTCTAACACTGGTGGAAACACGAACAACAGGGCTCTTTTCTCAACCAGCAGCGAACGACACACAGCACAGTTCTTCTACTAGCAGCATTTAAGAGCATTCAGTGTGTAGTTTAGATTAGACCTAGTCACAGTTATTGTGTGTTGTATCCAAAAGTGGCGTGCCTCCCGTGCTTTACCTTTGCTGGAACGTCGTTCCGTAGCTCAGTTCTACTTTGTACGAGATAGAAACAAGATGTTTGGTTAGGCTGCGGCGCTCGTGGCCAGCTTTGGGCATGGATTGCTTTAAGAGAGAATTTTCGGTGCAAATTAGGAGGAAGTTTTTTTTTGTGTTCAAAGTGTGTGATCAAGTTGGCCGTGGAATAGGACCAATTAAAACGATAAAACATTTATCGCTGAAAAGTGTTGTACTTTGTTTAGTGAAGATGGAAAAGGTTTATTTTTTGTAGTGATAGAAAAACTGCTATCAGCACCGGAGGAAACTGTAATCCAGCACTGGTGAAGTGAAGTGAAAAGAAACTGCTATCAAATATTTAAATAATAACCTTCGAACGTTCTTTGTTTCGAATGCAGGCAAACGAAGCATTTGGAATAGAGCGAACTGTGCCATTTACATTACGTAACTAGCAAATAGAGGCTGAAAATACACATCATCAAATTAATATAATTTTTCACAACCACCAGCGAGCGAAAAGCAGTGGAAAAATTAAACTATTTGAATCCTCATAAAGAGCAGCTCTAACAAAACGTAGTGAAATCGGTCGAAGAGTGTGTCATCTATCGAAATGCTTCATTATACATACGCGCACGCGACGGAAATCTGTGACACCCATACATAGGCCGAGCAGAAACGAATCGATAAAAGCTTCGTCGAGAGTTTCCCCCTTGCCGCAGTAGCTTAACCCGTTTTCAAGCTTCACCGACTGTACTGTACTCTACTCGGTAAAGAGGCAGCAACACTCACAAATAAGCCGAACTTCCACATCACAGTTAAATTACTTTGTCAATAAAGCTTCCCCCGCTTTCGGGTTTTCTTCACCCACCCACCCATGCTGTGGTCCGCTAACCCAACAGCTCCTCGTTCGTGTTTACTAAGTTTCAAAAAGCACTACAACGATGTGGGGTATATAAGCGGCAGTGCCTTCTCCTGTGCCAATGCGGCACAGCAGTTTGCGCGCGCATTTTAGCCGTCCGTGTCTCGTGGATCGTCCGTCCACCGACCGCCACATTGTAACGGGTATCCGACGGAACGCGACGTCGACCGCACCTCACCTCACCTGACTCGCGCGTTCCTTCACATCCGTCGACCCTGCGCCCTGGCCTGGCACAGTTTTCCTCTCTTGTCCATCATCGACCGACTCCAACCAAGCGAGTGGTTCGATCACGTGCTGCACTAGTGTTGGTGACATACTTACCGAAGATTCGCCCCGCATACACGCACGCACCCCTGTACACATGCGACGGGCAACCGCGCGCGAATAAAACCCGAACCCGAACCGATTCGCGGAACTTTCATTCGGTCGGGTCGATTCGATCGCTTCGTGTGCGTATGTATGCACAAGCAAATGCGCATGCGCTTCCCACACATATGTTCGGCCGCGGCGGGTTTTTCAAACGACGACGGGGAAGCCAAATAAAAAAAGATTTCCATGATCTAATCGCGTCTTTTGTAAGTTTTGTTCTTTCATTCATCATTGAATCGTCGCGAAGTAGAGACGTGCACCCGTGTTCGTTCCGTACCGTCCGTTCGGTTTTTCCTTCTTCCGCCAGTCAGCTAGAGTCAGTGAAGAACAGATAGTTACTTTTATGAAAATTCCAAGGCTATCAGTAATAGTATTTTAGGTTCGGAAACAAGTGGTGAATTCGAAAAGAGCTCTTGAAAAGAGCGTTAAATCCTTCGTCGAAAGGATTCCAGCATTAGCACGGAAGGACTTTTTATTTGTCGTGTGCACCAAATAAGGGTGTGAGCCTGTTGTGAGAAAAGTTGTACAATTGGAAAATCATCATCATCCTTCTCCTCGGCCTGGCAGCAGCAGCGCGCACGGAAAAATGTAGGATAGCACTCTCCGCAGTAGCATGTGCTTGGGGTTACATAATTCTTCACTTTTCTAAATTGCGACCTAATTTTTGCTCTTGTCGACTACTTCCGCATTGAGTGTGTGCGGTACGCCATTTTGAATTTTGCGCAAAAAAGCGCTACCACTCCCGTTTTGCACCCTCAGAGTTCTAGAGCCCCAACGTTATAGTGTAGAAGAGAGTACATCAGTGTCATTCGTTCCTACTCAACTGATGAAAGATAAAATCTAATAAAAGTATCTCAACCCGAGACAAGTCGTATTAATAACAGTTGCGAAGAAACACTTGGCACGTTTCATTGAGCAATAATTTTCCGCCTCTGTTGTAAAAAGATAACAGATCGCGCTCAAGATTTGAATATGTACACTCGGAGCTCGGCGCAATCTACACTTGGTATACCGAGTCTTGCGAACGGTGCTGGTGCTTATAGTTGCTGGTTCGTGGCGACCTACTTCTTCCTATCTTATCAATGGAGCGCGCGTTGATTAAACGCAAGAAAATAGTAATTAAAACGCACTGCTTGAGATAAAACAGAATTAGTCAATTTAATTAATTAACTGTACCGTGTGCGTTGTTGCCAGGCTGAAGCAGACTCTACATACGAAACGGGACTTCGCATCTGTATTGCAGCCGTGTCGTGGAGCAGAACGAACGCACATTGTTGATTGGAGCTGGACTGCCATGAACTTAGTCGGAGTAGACAACACACCGAATGGGATTAGCAGAACAACTTAGGTGGAGCTTCCGCCCGATAAGCCTGTGGGAGCGAGATTAAGGCTTGCTGTTTTCACGTTAGAGTAAAGTCAGTCTTTTTCTCTCTCCTATTGGTATAACGGTGCCTCAACGTAAGCCCCAGTCTTCAGCAATCCAACGCATCAACTGAATCAGTGGAGCAACGCGTTCTTGAAAGTGTGTCAGACAACGCTCGTTTTCTTCCTTCTTTGTTTTCATTCATTTGCTGTGTTTTATTTCTGCACTCCACGCAACGCCACAGTTCGCATGGTTCTTGAATTTCACGGTTCACTTGAGCAAACGGATTTCTTTTTTTTTTGCTTGAAAAACAGTCAGCAGACAGATAAACGGACCCAGTCAGGCCAAGAATTTGCCCAGTCATGTTCAAAGGCGGTCGAAAGATCGTGTTACATACACAACATAGCAGTTGTGAACGTGATACTCGAACGCACTCTCG
The DNA here is from genome assembly GCF_029784155.1 of Uranotaenia lowii. NCBI lineage: Eukaryota > Metazoa > Arthropoda > Insecta > Diptera > Culicidae > Uranotaenia > Uranotaenia lowii. The sequence goes on from NC_073692.1 coordinate 148,780,013, forward strand.
GCGTTCCACGGGTCAATTCAGGGGGATTCGCACGATCGACGATGTCCTATTTTTAGATTCAGAGCAGCAGAGATCCACGCGGTTTCCCGTACCAGGAATTTTCTGTACGACTTTTATTTTGATCGGCGTGGAACTAGCGCTATCACGTGGCTCTTGAACCTCACACCAAAATTCCACCGCCTCGTCAATCGGGTCGAAACCTATCGGTAAATTCCTAAACATTTGCGATCGAGGGCGCTATACCGATTAGCACAGATTCGACGAGTGCAATTTGAAACACTGCCAACGAAGCAGTTTCGATTTGAAACCGCCTTTTTGCGCCTCGCTCAATCGTCGTCGTGACTTGGCTTATTTGATGCCCAGACCAGCCAGACCAGCTCTCGAGGCTCTGGTTTAGTGTGTTTGTATGTCAGGTTTTCTAACGTGCGCGCAAAGCACGCTTACCTCATCAAACGGGTTTTTGTTCGTCGTTTTTCCTGCGCATTCCCTCAACTCGAACGTCTCCCAACGAAAGGAAGAGGCAAATTCGCAGAACTACCCGACTCGTTCGTCGTCGTCGTCGTCAGCATACATATAATCAAACCAGTAGTAGCGAGAATCTGGTTCAAAATTATTTTTTTCCTTTGAAGATTGAGGTTGTGCCAGAGATAGCACACTGAACTAATAATATACATTTCGCGCTTGGTCAGCGGCAGCGAATTTGCAGCGATTCCGCTAACCCTTTTCCTTCGAATTACGATTCTCCCTAATCGTCGAAGACCTTGAAATATTTGCGCACACACTCACATAAATTGCTTCGTCACCGCCTCCTGTGCTCTTGGCATATGAGTACATTTCGTTCCTGTGCTTCTTGCTCTTTGTTCTCATGTAACAATGAAAATACTTATTTCACCAATCACAAGCTTCAATAGCGATGGAATCCGAGCTGTAGTGCATCTAACACGTCTTCGTTTTCTCCAGGGTTAAAATGGGAACTCGGGTGGGGCAGATCACTTTGCGTTCCAACTATGACGATGATGATATAATCCACAAAGCACTGCTAGCACGGCCGATCCCAGTTTCCAGATCTCCGATATTCAGACAAAGCCGAACAACAATGGGCTGCGCGTGAATAAACACCGTGCGATGCATTCACCTATAGGTAGTAGTAGCCTCGGCTCTTTCTCATTTATCTAGGGTCCCAATCTCTGTAGCAACACGAATGTGGGAAGAGGGAAACTAGGTCAGCCTGTTGTGTGAAGAGACCAAGCGGACCGCGCAACACTCCTTTCACCTTTTCACAGAACCCGTAGATGCCCCGTTGTTCAAGCAGAAGTAGTAGTGGTGTCGCAACATTTTAAACAACATCTTCCACTCCGAATGACAGTGGAGTCAAAAGTATCGCTAGCTTGGCGTGCAGCTAATGACCATCAGTGGACCCCTCGTCAACCCCAACCTATTAGTTAGGCGGTGGATGAGGGGAGCCTAGGTCTTTGGGAATCATCCACTGTACGCCTCTGTAACGAAATAGCTGCGAAACTTTTGAAATTACTGTATAAATTATTATTCAACCAGGCCACGCTGTACTGTACGTGTTAGTTTTTTTTTCGTTCAATCTCCTCGTTTGCCAGCGCGATTAGATATTTCAACATTTCTACACACAACTGCGACGAAACACGGCTACCCTGCGATAGACAGAGAAGAACCGAGCTCGTGCATACGATGGGAAGCGAAAAGAAGGTTATATAAAAGGCACCACAGTGGAATTCTTCTACTATTCTATTATATACCGATGGACAGAGAAAAAAACGCGCACACCAACACAAACACCACCAAGAGTCGTGTAACAAAACTGGTCAAATGACTCTTCACCATCAAAAACCGTCCACGGAGCGAAGCAAAAAAGCACACGAAACACGAATAAAATATAAGCGCTGTATCTAAGTCGTTTTTGGGTCACGATAATATTCAATTTACCAGATGGCGGTACATAACGAGAGCGCTGGGGAGCGCTCTAAAAGGAACGGTCCCAGGGATGAGGAAAGGGGGGGGGGGGAAACCAGCACAACAGGGAGTGCCAACCGATCCGAACTCAAGGGAGAACAACTTTGGACACCACATGTATAATACACACACATATACACACACTTTTATATAAACACTCCTACATACGATACGTGCCCCCCATGCCCCAAATATCCCCCTTTCGTAAGCTCCACACACTCTTCTTCCTCCCGCTCTGCGAAAACCACCTACCAACAACCCAGAAACAATCTCCAAGCGGAAGGCCGATACGAGTTCACAGAAAGGAAAAAAAAATAGACGCAAGATAAATTTTCCATACGATTAACCTACAGAAGCATCTATAACGTTCCCCGACGTTAGTTTCGATCATCCTATTCAGAGATTCAAAGAGAAAAAATCCAAGCAGGCTGATCCAATAAGGGAATTGGGTTTCCATTTGCACAAATCTTGCCACATACCCTAATTTCTGACTGCAGCAGCAATCTCTATGTATCAAGCCTCCCGAATAAATAAAAAAAAAAACAGCCGATCTAAATCTAGCAAAGCAACCTATGAGATTTTCTCACACTCTTTCTAAAACAGATTTTTTTTTCATTTTTTTCGCTTCTCAACTATATCAAAATAGTTTACAGTTTCCCCCCGGTAGAGAGACACAAAGAAAACTAAACCGATACACTCAACCCCCACCCCTCCCCTTTTTACCCGTTTCTCTTCCGAACACAAAACTTTTTCAAATTTAGATTAGAAACGAAACGAAACGAAATCGAGAGGCGAAGGGCGCGGCTCCCAGTAGTGGAGATAAATGAAAACGGGAAAAAACTCAACTCATTCCCCACTTCTAGTAGCAAGATGATTTTCTAGGAAAATTACAACAGCTATTTTTTTCTGGTGTTCGTGTTTCTTTAACCTTCGGGCGAACCGCGCTTTCTCCGAAATTCATCCTATAAGTATACCTACCTACACGAAACATGCCTGCTTACCATGTGCGGTGGAAAATTGATAGTAGAGGCACCCCCCAAGCTTTGGTTTGGAGAAGGGAAAATGGTCTCCGGTAAGGGGGGATGACTTGTCTAACGGGGGGAGCTCTGAAAATATAAAAAAGAAAAAAAACTGACGCATGCGTGCTGCCGATCAAAGATTGGGATACGCGAGACTCATACACCGCTTTACAAACTCATTACAACAAGATTCTGCCTCAGGATTGATGATGATTTCACTGCTCGATTCGCTGAGGAACAGGAAAATCCCAACGTCGCCGTGAGAAGAAAACGTCGTGAAACGGTCATATTTTTCTGTTTAAAAACCTTTAATCACCGATGATTAATGTTGCTTGCGAAAAATAAAGAACAATCAAATGAAACATTGACGATGAGTTCAATATCAAAACCGTTTTATGCGTTTGTTTATTTTGTGAAAAATCCCTTGTTTTTCTCTTTGGCAATTTTCATTTTAACACTTTTTTCTAAAAAGATTCATTAGAGATTAGATAAATAATTTTGAATTGGTTTAACCAATATATATAACAACCCAAATTAATTGTCCAGAAGCTACAATTCAAAGTATTATACGAAATTATACGATGCTGGCATCACTGCGACAACGACATATTAATTTTCTGTAGGTTTATTCGAACACCTGACATCGAGTTCACATCGGAACATGTTTTTTTTTAAATTGTTCGTTTAAATATATGTTAACCGTTAGATCTCAAATAATTTTCTTCTGTGCTACTCTTCCAATAAATCGCATACCAGTGCTTGATGCCAATCAATCACAAAAATTGTAGAAATAAAATGGCCTCCAGAATGACAAGATTGTTCACCAAGGGAGCAATATGGCTCCGATCATATCTCAAAACCTATCTTAAGGATGATTAAACCATTTATTTTTTTTTATTCAACATGGGATACAAGTAAATTCAGCATTAGAAGAGGGATTAAGCCAGTCAAGGTTGATTCAATTTTAAAATATTTTGTTCAAAATTCCCTTGCAGATTGCAAAACTCTGCATTTCAAAATACCGATGATTCACTGGGTGAAAAAAAAACTCCTGGCTACCTTCAACAAAAAAAAAAACCTCCCACAGGTGTCGGAATATGGATTCTTTTACTTAACGCAACCTAAAACTCGTACTTGGACCGCAATGTGTTAATATAATGTTCACAAATAGAGCGTTTTTTTTTTGTAAATACCAACATCATCACTAAGCTCACGGTAATGGTACCGAAGCGTTTTTAGAAGACAAATAAAATTTAAATTTCGAAATTTACTTCCATAGGAGATTCATCCAACTTCTAGGAGACTTTTTCACTACTTAACGAATGATGCTTACTCGGAATAGCGCACGGCACCCTCCCATATAAACGAATTTTAAATCAAATCACTACTTAACAGCCGAAAATCTCTACCTGTAAATTTACCTAAAGATTAACATTTAACGCCCAGTATTGAGACGGGAATCGAGCCCGAGCCATCAGTGAACCTGGCGAGCGATTACCGCCTAACCACGCTAACCACCCGGCCACCGAGACGTTTATTCTTTAGATTCTGTAGAATCAACTATACATTTTATAACTGATTTATCTGAAATATGGATGATGACTGAAAAAATGTACAGTCTAATCAAATACCTCTGTAAGCAACATGGAAGACCAACCATGCGATCATTTTCAACGTCTAGGACAGTGGTTTTCAAACTTTTTCCTTCACTGCCCCCTTTTGCTAAATTTTCGAGCACAACGCCCTCCTGAAAGAATTTATGAAAAATCTTTAGAAAATCGGTATCGTTGCAAAATCATTAGCTTGTTCAATGAAGCATGAAAACTTCTTATCTTCGCCTATCTAAATTTTCATAAATAGAATTCTTTACTAATAAAATTAGCCTTTTATTATTCACAAAATGTTTACTGTTAATTCGATGAAATAGCATGAAAAGTATAATACATATTATTATTTCTTGATAAAATAAATTTTAAACTTTTATTTATGACCATTGAAGACTAAAGTTGAAATCTGGTTATTTCACGGGTCTTAAAATTTTACATATATTCTACCAACTTAATTCCGACAATTTAGTAAAAATTGAACAAGTTTAAATGTTTTATCATGGAAAATTGCCGAATTTCATTTTTTTATCGAATTGAATTAAAGATCAACAAATCAGAATTAAAGAAAAAAGTTCCAATGGTTTGTAAGCATTCTCCTTTTTTATTCCAAAAATCAATAACCAAATCTGGGATGCCTTAAAACACAGATTTTATTCGAAAGATTTATTTTTTCATTTTTTAGGACAATACATTTTAAAGGTTTTCAGGCATTGTCATCCAAAATTTTTGATTTTTGTTTAGAAAAAAATAAACTTACAATACAACATCGGTCACAATTGAAAAAAAAAATTGTCTATGATTGTGAATTATAGAGACAAAAACTTGCTTAGAAACTCTGTGAGGTTACATATTTATTTTTAACCTGGCTACAATTTGGCTTTCAAAGTTCTTCCATGTCCTTTGATTGTTGGGCTTTGGAAGTACTCGTTGTCATTTCAATTTAAAGTTGATTCGTAATTTGTGAAAATGTAAATCTAAAAATGGCCCCATATCGCCCCCTGAACCCTTCCAACCCCCCTCATAATTTATAGTTAAGCTCACCGCCCCCCTAAAAGCTTTAAACGCCCCCAAGGGGGCGGTAGGGACCACTTTGAAAACCACTGGTCTAGGAGATTTATCATATCCGTGCAATGGCCTAAGAATGATAAAACTTTATGGTCTGCTTGATGTCAACAAAATGATAGCATTTCAATTTCAAACTTTTATGATTACATTTTTAACCCCTATCCGCTCTAGAGTGGCAGTATGACACTCTACGGCTTGAATATTTTTTCAAGCGCATTCAGAAACTTTTTTCGTTTTTTCCTTATGAATTTTTGAAATCTTTGATTTCCATAATTCATCATAACCTGTTTAAGTTGGTTCCAAATAATTATGGCCCAGACAAACATACAGGGCACTCAGAAAAAATTGCAAACTGAAAAATTTTCGCAAGAGATTATACTGCCATCTATCGGCGGTGTATCTTACCAATCAGCTATGTACATAAAAATCGATCCGGGTTGCCTATAATATTATGATGTTACCAAAAAAGGCAAACATTTCTTTTTTTATTTGTTCTTAAATTTGCTTCGCAATCAACTTGTCTTAGGCGTGTTCAGGACAACAAAAAACAACAAATCCAGGAGTAGGGAAGTGTGAACTGATTGATACCGAAGGTTATACAGAAATTCCTTAAACTTGAATGATCGATAGCAGAACAATAAAATAAAAGGATATTTTTCCGAAATTAAAAGATAAGATTAGTAAATTTCTAATTTTCATTATTTCTGATATCTGTTTCCAGTCAAAACGAATACCAGGCGTTAAACTTTGTGAATGATCGATATGTTGCATATTTTACGAACTGTGGTTTCCTGCCTCGTTGCTGCAGGGTATCTCCTCTTGTCAATTCAACGGATGCTCTTAACATATTTAGGACCGCGAAGAAATCTAAGCCCAAAAACACTAAAATTTAACATTCTTCATCTCAGAAACGACTGGACCAAATTCTACAAATTAAGAATCTTCGAGTTATAGAAAGTGTTGTTCTCAATTATGTAGAATAAAGTTTCTTTGTAGAATCTATCACATTTGGTCGTATTGCTCGTTTTTGGTCTGCAATGTGTAATTAACAGTATGTGCGTTTGCTGTATGCGCAAGAAAATACATAATGTAGCATTTCTGGAGCCATCATAAGAACCTGTTTTTGGGTTTATTTTTTAATTAAGTAATGAAACGATGTAGTCAGATCTTCTTATAAAATTTCAAAGATGGCTTGGTATTCCATGGATGATCACTTCTTTTTGGGAAACCTTTACTTTTGGATCACATCAGGATACTATTGTAGAAACACCAGTCGATTATCACAGTTGAATGCGTCACTTTCTTTTCTATCTCGCTAACTTTCAGCTACTCAGTTCAGAGTGATGGTTAGTCAGTTGCCGCCAAAACCGCACCTACTCAGTTCCGACTAAACGGCCTTTACTCAGATCTGACTAACAGCCCTTTTCGCGACATCTGAGTCGTTACTCAGAATGCGCGAATCATTCCGGAGCGAATTTAGACCGGTTTTTCTTAGCGGATTAGTAAAATTTATTATAAATGGATAGGAAAATGTATGAGAAGCCGATTTAACTAAAAAATTTTGAAATAATTAGCATCACAATTTATTTTTTAGAATTAAAATTTATGTATAAGAACCACATAATTATTCAATTCTTTCCGGAAGTGTTTTTCGTCCCCAGGGTTCATTCTGCCATACTGAGTTGAGCTTGTGCAGGGGTCTGAAATTAAATTAAGAATTTAAAAGCTTCTTGAATTTTGAAATAATTTTTTTTAAATTCCTTTATTTTTTAATGCATCTCCGAGAATGATTATTCAGATAAATTCCACTTCTGCACCCTGTAAAAACATCAAAATGGTATAAATATTGCCATTTGCTAATTTAAAACTAATATTATCATGATAAATCAGCATTCAATGTTGATTTATTGACTAATGTCGCGAAAGTCTTATTCAAACTGATCGACATTAACTCAGTTGTCGGCGCCAACCGATTGAATTTGCTTAGTTCCAAATTTCACGTCTTCTGAGTAGACGTTACTCTGACGTTCTGGTTCTGAGTACAATGAGATCAGCTAGTGCCTGCTCCATACATAGGGCGATGTCTGAGTAAAATCTTATCGAGCGCTGGGTATTTCAAAGTTAGCGAGATCAGGATACTGAAGAGTATTGATTATCGGCTATTAACACAAATTTCTCCTGAAACATGAACTGTAACACTATGAAAAACTTTTTTAAATACTTTAAAGATTAATCAACTTACGTTTCAATTGTTTCAACACCAGCGGTTTTATTTTCGAAAGAGTTTCTGGTTGTCACGGAAAAATCTACAAAGCAAGCGGCTACCCCGATTTAAATTTTGATTCTAGAAAAGTGATAAAGTAGTGCTATCTATTGGCAACATTGCCTATCACTCTGGCTCTCGTTTTACGTTTTGCGGAGAAAGAAAATGGAGTGTCCCGTCTGTTTGTCTGTGATTATAGATTGTGGAATTATTGAGATTTATATTTTCTCTCAAATAACGGGTTAATTTTGGAAAGTGCCAAAAAGCCGTGTAAATAGCAGTCATGTAAGCAAGCCTGGATTAAGGGGGTCTGAGCCCCCGATTCAAGCATCCCCCCCCCCCCCCCCCCCCCCCCCCCCCCCCCCAGAGGAAGAAATATTACTTTAATTTTATTACTTTAAGCTCTATAAATCTAGCCAAAAAAGAATTGAAACAAGAAAATTGGAATCAAGACGTAAATATAACAAGGGATCCCCAGTGAATTATTATCTCCAATTTTTCCCTCATTCATTTTTTTGGCTGGACTAATCAGTACAACCATTTTCAAAACCTATCAAAATCTGGGAATTTAGTTTTGATTTTTTTTACCTAAAATCTGAAAAAATTAAGCTAAATCCAGTGATTGTTCGAAAAATAATCTATAACAAAATAACCAACACCAAACACCGCAAATTTTAAAAATTTTTATCGAAACTTGTCAACGATGTTTGAATTGTTTTAAAAACTAAAAAAAAATCAACTTAGATAAAGATTGCTAAAGTTAATTTATACCAAATGATTCTAATGTTTGAGCCAGATCAAAGATTGTATTATTTGTCCAGTCCACTTTATTTGGAAAACACATTCATGTCCGAATAAATCTGGGAAGTTTGGGATGCCTACAATACATCACTTTCTATTACCTATTGAATAAATAAAGGAAATATTTAAGGAGTTTCTAGTGAATCAATCATTATTTTTGGAGTATGAAATATTTTTCCACGTTTACAAAAATGTTACGATTTTTACGACAACTAGAATAACGGGAGCTAGAATAGTCATAAAACCAAACAATCTGGAATGCTCTCTTTATAAGCATAAGAATCAGTATGAATATTGCAAAATTATTGTTAGCTTTTCGATCATTATTGAAATTTGCCTAAGTTTCAACACTCTACACCTTTTTCCCAACTTGTAATGAATTTTGAAAAATCAAACATTAAAGAACTACTTGAGCTTGAGCTTGAGCTTAGACAAACCGTACATTTCAGTAGTTGCTACTCCGTGATTGACAAGAACCGTCAAAATTGTACATAGATCCAAATAAATGAGGCTTGGGATTAGCTTACCATTTTCTGTGTACACGTTTCGAAGGTTCCTTATCTTATATGGTCAATAACGGCGCCGGCCACGTCCTTACGGTTTATCGGGGAAAGGGAAGGATTGTTAGTTTGACTTCCGTTGCTACTAGAGACCGAATACACCTCTAAATCTCCACGGTCGTCTCAGGAAGGATGGTTTGTTAGTGAGGAAGGTAAATAAGATCTGGATTCCCTTTGGGAAGGGATGCGATCAAAGCAAAGTTAAATATTTAATGATCGTCGCGTCGCATACTATCGAGTATTTACATCGCGTTTTTATTTAGAATAAATACGTCTTAACGTGGCATTGCCATACACGTACAATGTACTTAGCACCGGTGCAACTCATCGAAGATTATCGCGCGCTTAAAACAAGAAGAGCAAAAACGTCCTAACGTGGCATTCTCATTCACGTACAATACACTTGGCACCGGTGCAACTCACCGTATTTAATCACGCGTTTAAAACGAGAGGAGCAAGAACGAACTAACGTGCAAAAACGTTCTAACGCATTATGAAAACGGGGAGGAAAAGAGAAAAAAGAAAAAAAAACGCATCCGATCGCACCTCGCTTGCCTGATATGCTCTGTTCCCAACCAACTAAACGGAGGAGGAAATCTCCATAGTTGCTCTTCTTCTTTGCACTCGCAGCAGCATTAAGGCACTTTATTTTCAAACTCCAACGACAGAACCAACTCACGCACACGCACACACCCACACACACACACATGCACACACCCACACGTGCGCACGCACACACACACACACACATGCATACACCTACACACACACACACACATATCTTGGATCTATGTTTGTCCAAAAACCATCATCAAATTTCTGTTGCAGAAGCATTTTTTTAATTCGATTCCTATATTGAAAAATTTAATTCGATGCTTTGAAAATCTGTACCTAGCAAAAAATTATACTGCCAATTTGAATAAACCCAAGTAACACCGATAGTTTTATTGGACACCTCAAGCCCCTTAAAAACCAAAACTTTATCTTGTAGCCTGCTATAAATCTTTAAATGTTACTTGGGAAGTTTCCTTGTGTATAAACTTGTACAAAAGATTGTATTCGATATTACTATCCTTGAAATGTTTCTATGAAATATTTCAATGCTTCTGTCGTTCTGTACTGTAAATCTAAATCCAAAATTTAAGTTTGAAAAAGGTAGTGAATTATGTATGTACTAATAAACAATGGACTTATCTTGTAATCTGGATAACTTTCGTGTAGCCTCAGGAGGATCACGTCTATAAAATAGCCCTCTCGTTGCTGTTCTTAGGTGAATATTGAGGGCAGAACACCAGCCCTCTGCACTTCTTCATTTAGTTTAAAAGCGAAAAAAACACTGAATTTTCCGACTTTTCGGTGGAACTCCACTTTCTCGACACAGGAAACAATAAATCACTAAACTTAAGGACAAAAACGAACAATTTGCGGCCCTTTTTCGAATATATTTTTAAAATTTTATCTGCACTAGCACTAAATAAATGTTTACACTCTGGCAGTGTTGCCTCTCCCTCATCAAACATTAAAGAACTACTGTAGACAAATCGGCAATATTCAATTAATTTTCCATTCCAATTTCAGTCTGTGATTTGAAATTATAAATGAAATTTTTCAATATAGACTAATTTTAAAGTATTTTTGATCATAAAAATCAATCGTAGTTGAATATCGAATTTCAAGTGATTCTCTAAATATGAATATGATTTGAATGTTTACTTCTTCCGGGATTATGTTTCTGTGGTATGAACATTTTGTCACATTTAGGAGAACTGTTTGATAAATGTTTCTGGTAATAAATTTTTGATTTGATCAGAATCTTATTCTTTATACAAAATAGTTAATAACCGCAATTTTCAATTTTAATTACATTGCATGAAAACGATTTGTTTTATTTTTTTTTTAAGAATTGAAATTGAAACAAATCATTTTTATTTAAATTATAAATCTTGCACGTAAGCACATACTTAGGCAGAAACTGCGGAGAATCCGTGCACCCATGGTTTACCTTTAAAATAACTATAAATTCTTAATTTGGTCGAGGTTATGGCAAATTTAGCCGATTGTCATCCTTCGGCACAAAAACAACATATTTGATTTCCATTCAGAGTACACAATAGAGTATAAACTATGTTGGACCTTTTAAAGTTTTATGCATTTGAAGGCAGTCTTCTTTGTATCTTCAGTCTTTCATCGTGTCAATCGTTATGAAACATTAACTGATTTGCAGCTTCCATAGATCTTTAGCCTCCACGAGTACTAGGCATAATTTTTTCAATTTTTCTCCTTGTTGAACTCCGGAAAATACAGGCGAGACTTTTCAACGAAAAGTTTCTGGCTGGAAACTTGCCAAGTGCTCGTCAAATAATTCGTTTTTGTTGTCCTTTACGAATATTTTAAAATATCTCCTCTCTAGCGGTGCAAATGTTTTACGCCCCGTTTGACCACCGTATTTTGCTCATTTTTCCGGTAGGCATCTTTTCCACCTTCTAGAAATGAAGTTAGGCCTGCTGGTCAGCTAGATGAACCAGTTTGAAAAATTGACCGCAAATTGACAGTAGTGAACAGTTTATTTCTGTTACTTAGGGGTTTACCTCGGAAACATCTGAAATCACAACTGTAGAGGGTTGAAGTAAAGGACGTTAGTGATGGCATTTTCCTAACAGTCAATGTTAATTTTGGCAAACGTAAAGTTACGAAACAAATCCATCAGCCGTCACATATACCTGCTTTGTTAAATGTTTCGTGTATTTATTTGTATTTTATACATGTGAGAACAATGTCTTTTTCACGCATTTAGCATAGTTTCCAATGCGTTACTGTATGCAGTTTGCTCCAGTGTGCTGTCCACATGGGAAAACGGCAATAATTTAAAGTAAATATGTTGTAGTTACAAATATGCAATCCGAGAAATTTGACTTTGCATTGAATCGATCAAATCCAAATTTCAATAGGTACTGTAAGGTTGAGTACATTTTTTTTAATAAAAATAATCCTGAACGAATTTTTGTCAGAAATGAGCATAGTGCATGTCCTTCAACCGTCCTACTCTATAGGGTGACCCATTATGTCAATTTTTTTTTTTTTTTTTTTTTTTTTTTTTTTTTTTTTTTTTTTTTTAACCACACGTATGCGTCCAGATTTGGGTTATACCGCGCCCTAAGATCGCGTTGCTTTTGAATTGAAGTGTCATACGAGGCCCAAGACCTTTCATTAGCTTGTCAAATTTGATTGACTATCTCGCTCTCTCCGTTCATCATCTTTCCTGATCCTTATCAGATCGCGCATGATTTGCGAGATTTCGTCGACTATAGCACGCCATGACTGTTCGTCGCGACACATTTCACTCACTATGTTTTCAGCGTTCAAATTTTGAAGTTGTTGACGCCTTGAATTGAACCTGGGGCAGACAAAGATAGCATGTTCTGCCGATTCCTCCGTCTCTACGCATTCCGGGCAATAAGGCGAGCTGATAAGCTTAAACCGATGAAGGTATTGCTTAAAGCACCCATGACCCGAAAGGAACTGCGTCAGGTAGAAGTTGACCTCTCCATACTTCCGATTTACCCAGTCTGAAAGTCTCAGGATTAGCCTATGCGTCCATCTTGCGTTGTTCGATGCGTCCCATTGCTCCTGCCACTTGAGCATTGACGCTGCTCGTTGAATATTACGCACTCCTCTAACAGCTCTTGCTTTGTAACATTCCATATCCTCCGCCAGAGTTATGTCGATGGGAACCATGCCCGCGATGACAAAAGCTGCATCTGCTGATATGGTCCTGTACGCACAGGAAACTCGCATGGCTATCAACCGATGTGTGCTCCGTAATTTGGATCTGTTGCGCTCTACCTCTATCGGGGAGCTCCAGGCCGCTCCTCCGTATCGTAGTTTCGACAGTGCTACGCTCGCAAGGAGACGTCTCTTGCTACTCTTTGGACCATGGCAGTTCGGCATAATCCAGGCCAATGAATCTATGACTTTCGATGCACTTTCGCAACAGTATTTGACATGCGCACCAAAACTTAAGCGATGATCGACCATTACTCCAAGGTATTTCAGCTGCTGTTTCGAAGATGTCGTGTGCCCTCCAACAGTAATCTCCATGTGCGGCACAACTCTTTTATTGGTCACGAGCAGAACTTCAGTTTTATGGTGAGCTATCTGAAGCTTCACTTCCTCCATCCAGATGCCAACCCTTTCTACGGACACCGTTGCAAGGTCTTCTACCTCCTCGATTGTTTCGCCGGTAATCATGAGCACGATATCGTCAGCAAATCCGACTATCTGCACGCCTGCTAGTAGTTTCAGCGTTAGCACCTCATTATACATGGCATTCCAAAGCACAGGTCCGAGTATGGAACCCTGTGGAACACCCGCTGTTAGGGCAGTAGATCGTATCCCAGTTTCGGTTTCGTACGTCAGGATTCGATTTTCGAAGAAGCTTCCTATTATCCTGCAGAGAGTATTGGGAACAAGCATCCTGTGAAGCGCTTTGCAATCGCTTCCCAGCTGGCATTGTTGAAGGCATTCTTAACGTCGATCGTCACAATGGCGCAGTGACGAACACCTGTTCGCTTCTTTTTATATGCGCGCTTCGCGTACTCTGTCACCATACGGATGGCGTCCACCGTAGATCTCCCTTTCCGAAAACCGAACTGTCTGTCCGACAGTCCACTTCCGCCTTCTGTGTAGATAATAAGTCTGTTTAATATTATCCTCTCCAGTAGCTTACCAAGGGTGTCCAGCAGACAAATGGGTCTATATGATGATGGATGCCCTGGGGGTTTCCCGGGTTTCGGTAGTAGCACCAACTTCGCCGTTTTCCACGAATTGGGAAAAGATCCCTCGTCGAGACACTTTTGTAGCACCACTCTGAAGGTATCCGGAATGGTCTGTACCGCCACCTTCAGCACTGCATTTGGGATTCCGTCCGGACCAGGGGCCTTATTCACCGCAAGTTTCTTAGCGATAGCCACGAGTTCTTCGTTCGTTACTGGCTCGATGTCGTGGGCACCCGCGTCGTACGGGGTAAGTGGCCACTGCGTCGGGCCATGCTGCGGGAAAAGATGTGCAACGATCTCTCTCAGTTTTTCCGGACACTTTTCGGTCGGCGACCTTGGGCCACCGAATCTCGCCAGTGCAACTCTATAGGCTTGGCCCCATGGGTTATCATCTACGCTCTGGCATAACGCTCTGTAGCAGTTTTCTTTGCTTGTTTTAATAGCTCGCTTAAGTGACACCCTGGCTGCTCGGTAAACGGCACCTCTCGTTTCTTTGTCGGCTTCATTTCTCGTCCGTTGAGCTCGTCGTCTCGCTTTTAGACAGCTAGTACGAAGCTCAGCTATTTCTGAAGTCCACCATCAAGCCGGTCGTCGCCACCACTTCGGTGTATTTCTTCTGGGCATGGTCATGTCGCACACCGCTACCATCATTTTCGTCAGCTGCTCAGCATTATGGACCTGGGATGAGTCCTGCATGTATACAGCTTCGGTGCACACTTCCTTGTCGAACACTTTAGTCTTCCATCTCCGCTCGTGCACTGGCAGCTGCCTTACTGCCACCGGATTTCGGTTTCCTACGCTATAGCGTATCGCCTGGTGATCGCTGTGGGTATAATCGTCACACACTCTCCAATTCATATCAGTTTTTAATGATGGACTCACAAAGGTGATATCGATCACTGACGTTCTGTCTGGTAATCCATGCTTGCGATAGGTGCTGATGGATCCAGTGTTGCACAGCTCAACTTCCAGTCTTGCGAAGGACTCTAGTAGACTGTGGCCCCTAGGGTTGTTGCACCTACTACCCCAGTTTACCGCCCAGGCGTTGAAGTCTCCTCCTATTACAACAGGGGCCTTTCCTGCCAGTTCGTGAGTGAGTTCATCCAACATTGTGTTGAACTCCCCGATCGTCCATCTTGGTGGAGCGTAGCAGCTACAGAAAAAGATGCCGTTAATTTTGGCAATCACGAATCCGTCCCGAGAATCTACCACTATCTCCTGGATAGGAAAACGTCCCGTGGCGTAGACAGCAGCTGAGCCAGACCTGTCCGCTGCCCAATTACCGTTTTCAGACGGGATTCTGTATGGTTCTGATAAAAGCGCCACATCACACTTCTTTTCGCCTACCGTTTGCTCCAGCAGAAGCTGTGCAATCTCGCTATGGTTGAGGTTTAGCTGGATTATTTGCAGTTTTACTGGCTTGCCTTTGCCTTTAAATATACCGGACATTCCAAGCCACCAGTTTCGTGGACATTTCCATCCTCCTGCTTGCATAGCATACATTTCGGCTGTTTTTTGCATTCTCGAGAGAAGTGTCCCTCTTCACCGCATCTTCGACAGCATCGTGACCGTTCGGGTCCGTTGCAGCTTCGGGATAGATGACCAAAATCCCAGCAGTTGAAGCAGCGTTGCATCTGCTTCGGTATCCTGGGTGCGGTTCTAAAATGCCCTATTGACCACCCTACTCTTACACTTCCTACCGTCAGTAGCGTGTTGGCCGCTGTTGGTGAGAGGCGAATCGTTGCAATCTGCATTCCACCGTACGCCTTTCTTAATTTTATAGCTACCGATTCGTTGCTCATGCCAGGTATGCTGGAGAGAGCTTTCTCGAGCTCCTCTGCAGTGGTAAACTCATCAAGGTCCTTACATTCAATGGACGCGATCTGTGATAGCGCTCGGACAGTCGCTTCATCTCCTAGGGTGCTTTCGACAAGCTCCTTGAAGTCGGCGCTTTTTACCGCCGGGTCTTTTTTTAGCTCGAAGAGCAGTTCGCCTTTTTGGATGCGTCTTGTTTTGGTGACGCTCTCGCCAAGAGCAGATAACTTTGGCTCTGCGCGTAACTTCCGGAACAAGTCCGCATACGTTGTGCCTTCTTTCGCTTCCACGATAAGCGCATCACCCCTGGACATCACCCGTTGAGGTTTGGGTTTTGGGAGTGGTTCTGGTTTCATAACGACCTTTCTTTTTACGTTCTCCTTCCTATTGCGAACCATTCGCCAGCCTCCAGCACTGCTTTCACTGTCGGCATCCTCATAATCCGTGCCCCTCCTTTTTTTGGAGGAATCGTTCACGACAGGGGAGTCGCGGTCTCTTTTTGCGGTTTTTCTTGGCTTGGACTCCTTCGAAAGTCCTTGAGAAGCAACCAATTTTGCTTCCTCCAGGTCCTTCTCTGCAGCCTCGGCCTTCCGCACCAACTCCGTTCGTTCCTTGACGGCACTCTGCAGGAGCACCATCAATTTCGGCACCCAGGTCTTGATGTGCGTGTGCACGTTGTTGGTGCTTCGCACAAACTCCTGCATCTTGTCGACCATGTCGGCTGCCTCCAAAAGGCCACACTTTTTGATGCCCCTTGGTGCACCTCTTCCCATTATGTCTAATTACAATTTAAAATGAACAGAGTAAACGCAATTTAGGAGCAAATATATTTTTTTCAATTTCTTCTTTTACAGTGAATCAATAAAAAAGTTTTCATCGACGACTGCTCATTAACCTTAGCACAGACTGATTTGTGATTATTTTGGCTACTTTTATCCAGTTTTTTGCAAAGTTTTTGGTAGAATCTATAGTTTTAACATGTTCTCTCAATTACGATTCGGAATGTACCCAAAAATTTTCAATCGGATCATGGGGAGCAGGCGACGGTTCAGGCCCTCTCGGTCGAAAACATCTGTATTCATTGTGTAAGTTGTCACGAACGGCTCGGAAAGCTTGCAACATTCAGATATGGCTTGAAAAACCATTGCCTATTCATCCCGAACAGTGTAACATTGGTCAATCGGAAGCGTTTTTGTAATCAATAGGTTCCGGCGTCGATGATAAAGCACACAGATTTTCCACACGGTTGATCATATAATTTACGAGCTCTTGATTTGACGGAAGCAGCTTGATTTTGACTCCGCTTCGGCTTCTTCAGTTTCTTATATGCCTTCAGACCCAATCTAACTTTGGCACGATGGACAGTGGGTGGGAGAGGGGATCCCACTTTTTTGGTCACATCCCGAACTGAGTCCGTGTTCCTATTTACTGGCGTAAGAGCACGCATTACCTTCCAGTCCAAAGTTCTGGCCACCGGATCCGTTTTCACTTAGATTTTCTTTGTACACGATTGCTTTTCTTTCCATACTTCCGAATCAAATTTCGGACCGCTCCAATGCTTACTTCTTTAATTTTTTGCCAATTGACGGAAAGTTCACCTTTTGTGCGCTATATTTTCGCGCTTCCCGAAAAGTATGAAAACTGAAGATCACGATACACCGAATTTTTAGTTGAACTGTAAACAAAAACACACATCAGAAACCATCTGTTTAAACGGCAAATGAGCAGGGTTGTCTAAAAATCGTGTTTAGACATAATGGGACACCCTATATCACAGGACCGGCCTGGCATCGTAAATAAATATCGATCATACTTCACTCCTCGTCATCGTCATTACTTTTCGTGGCAACCGATGCGATGCGAGAAAAAATGAAAAAGGACCAAACGAACGAATGCGGTAAATAATTTTGGAAAATTCCTGCACATCAATATCATCGACCCCTCCCTCTTCGAAAGTGTTGTCTTGTTTTGTCGCCGTTCGTTACTGCTTGTTTCTTTATCGTTATTTTTGTGTCATTCCATCGATCAGTCCTTCAATTTCTAAGCAGAAACACCAGCAGGTACCTGGAGTCCTCCTCGAAACAACGAGGGCTTTCTCATCCCTTTTCGTCCCTTTTCGCCTCGCATTTTATTACCGAGTCAGACGTTGCACTTTCCTTCAGCAGGAATTCCATCGAATGATGGAAAGTGATTGAGGGATTCCACCATTTGGGCTACAAAGCGCCAGCCAGAGCAAAACCCCTCCCCCGACCGGGTTTTTTGTCCTTTCAAGGATTCCGGCTATGTTTGCTTCTTCATCATCGGAGATCCTTTTCGTTTGAGGTCGTCCCGGCAGGAATGAATTTAGGCCTCTCGGCATCGACCGACTGATGATGGCGGGCGCCTAGGATGATGATGATGATGATGATGGGAGTTTTCCACATGAACAGCCATGGAATAACAAAATCGACTCGACTAGGCTCTAGCTCTAGCTGCCGCGAAGCTCGCATCATTATTTTCAAGTGATACTCGAAATTAAGTGTCTCTTTCGGAGTGGAAGTGCTGAAGGAGTGCCTGGAGCCCCGAAGTTGAAGCACGGAGCGTATCGAGCCGGAATTTACGTTACGCTTTCGATTTGATGCTGTCACTGTTGTTGATTATGGCACAGGTACAAGATTTACAATTGCTAGGAAGAAGCTGCGTTTGAATAATTTTTAGCGAGGCGGTTAGATTTGTTTTATCGTTCAATAAAATTTCCATAGTTTTTGGCGAACAGTTTACGGGAACAATTTGATACGCTTCTACTGCATGAATTATGATTCCGTTAAGGAAAAAAAAGTTTTCGGTGGAAATTATTTAATTTACCATCAAGTTACACTGAAAAATTCATTTATTTTTTTAGTTATTGATATTTGTTTGGAAAATTTCACAAAATGTCACTTAAACATCTGTTTTATCTCTTTGTCATGTTTTCATATGAAAAAAATACTTCAATAATATTTATTTCGATATGTCCACCTTATAACCGTAATAGTTTCATGTTTTCAAAAACATGTCAAAAAATGTGAAAGTTCATAGACCACAATCATCTTTTTATTTTGGAAAATCGGACAAGTCTCGATTTATTTCGGCAGAAAACATGAAAAAATCGAGATTCCGGGATAAACCGTTCACAGTTAAAACCGGAGGACTTTTTAGTCGTGAGACGTTAGGCTGTAGGAATTCAGGCCTTAGGACATCAGACCTTAGAACGACAAAGATTCAGGCTAAAGGACGCAAGGTTGGAGCATTTCAGGCTCAGGAGAGGACCATAGGAAGTTTGGTCTAAGTTTAAGGACTTCAGATCATAAAATGTCAATCTTTGGGGGTCAAGCCGGAAGAGATAAGGCCGTGATGCGCCAAGTGAAAAGACTAAAGGCTGTGAGACTTTAGGCTAACAATCATGAGGCCTAGGAGATAAGAACATAGTACGACAGGCTGAAGTTCATCATAGATTAATAAGGCCGCATTTCGTTAGATTGTCGGGCCGTTGATCGTTAAGTTGACAATTTGTACGTCGCCATGATTTAGGTTTCAAGCAGTTGGTTATCAGGCCTTGGAAGTCAGGCCTTGCAAGTCAGGCCTTGCAAGTCAATCTTAGGAAGTAAGGCAGCAAGAAATTAGGCTGTAAAATGCCAGACGGTCGTCGATCTAAAAGACTAGGTTGTAAAATGTAAAGCTTCAAAGGCCAGTAGGTCGTCAGGTCGTAGGCCGTCAAGCCGTAGGCCGTCAAGCCGTAGGCCGTCAAGCCGTAGGCCGTCAAGCCGTAGGCCGTCAAGCCGTAGGCCGTCAAGCCGTAGGCCGTCAAGCCGTAGGCCGTCAAGCCGTAGGCCGTCAAGCCGTAGGCCGTCAAGCCGTAGGCCGTCAAGCCGTAGGCCGTCAAGCCGTAGGCCGTCAGGCCGTAGGTAGTCAGGCTGTTGATCGGCAGGCAGTAGGTCGTTAGGCCGTAGGTCGTTAGGCCGTAGGTCGTCAGAACGTAGATCGTTAGGCCGTAGGTCATCAAGCCGTAGGTCGTCAGGTCGAAGGTCGTTAAGCCGTAGGTCGTTAGGCCGTAGGTCGTTAGGCCGTAGGTCGTTAGGCCGTAGGTCGTTAGGCCGTAGGTCGTTAGGCCGTAGGTCGTTAGGCCGTAGGTCGTTAGGCCGTAGGTCGTCAGGTCGAAGGTCGTAGGTCGAAGGTCGTCAGGCAGTAGATCGTCAGGCCGTAGGTCGTCAGGCCGTAGGTCGTCAGGCCGTAGGTCGTCAGGCCGTAGGTCGTCAGGCCGTAGGTCGTCAGGCCGTAGGTCGTCAGGCCGTAGGTCGTCAGGCCGTAGGTCGTCAGGCCGTAGGTCGTCAGGCCGTAGGTCGTCAGGCCGTAGGTCGTCAGGCCGTAGGTCGTCAGGCCGTAGGTCATCAGGCCGTAGGTCATCAGGCCGTAGGTCGTCAGGCCGTAGGTCGTCAGGCCGTAGGTCGTCAGGCCGTAGGTCGTCAGGCCGTAGGTCGTCAGGCCGTAGGTCGTCAGGCCGTAGGTCGTCAGGCCGTAGGTCGTCAGGCCGTAGGTCGTCAGGCCGTAGGTCGTCAGGCCGTAGGTCGTCAGGCCGTAGGTCGTCAGGCCGTAGGTCGTCAGGCCGTAGGTCGTCAGGCCGTAGGTCGTCAGGCCGTAGGTCGTCAGGCCGTAGGTCGTCAGGCCGTAGGTCGTCAGGCCGTAGGTCGTCAGGCCGTAGGTCGTCAGGCCGTAGGTCGTCAGGCCGTAGGTCGTCAGGCCGTAGGTCGTCAGGCCGTAGGTCGTCAGGCCGTAGGTCGTCAGGCCGTAGGTCGCTAGGCAGAAGGTCGACAGGCTATAGGTGCGTCAGGTTGTAGGTCTCCAGGCAGTGGGTCGTCAGGCAGTAGGTCGTCAGGCCTTAGGTCGTCAGGCCTTAGGTCGTCAGGCCGTAGCTGGTGAGGCGGAATTCACTTTTAATGGCCGAATTTTTTTTTTAATCCTATGGTCATAGAGATTTATAGAAATTATATCGAGTAATGTTAAAGGTGTGTTTCTTCGTTTAATTTTTTAGTGTTTTCGAAATATCTATTTTATTTTAAAAAAATTGAAACTTGTGTTTGTAGAAACTCGTTCAAACGTCGCAAAAACTGCAATGGATCGATAAATTGAGCTTTTCCCTTGTTGCACTCAAGCCGCTAGCTTCAACAAATTTGTATTACATTCTACAAATCAGCTGGAAATTTCCGCCAAATTGATAACATTTTTCATACAACCCCAAGCTCCTATTAAGTAGTAAGGTATGTTTTTACGTCTTGGCAAAGTACAGTTTAATTCAACGAAATTCTTCGATACATCGGTTGCCAAGATTTTTGAGTAATGTGATTTTTTTTAAGTTCAACCATCAGGCCATGGTTTCAAGTGCAAATTGCTCCGATGTCAATTTTTGGCAGGGCTAACGAATGTTTACGGAAGTTGCTTTTAAAATAATCGCTATTAATATTCTGATGAGCTCAATATGAGCTGTGAATCGCCGAAGAATGATTCAAGAGTCCTTGTCCGAGTTTTTGATAAACAGTGTATTAAAAATTTCCTGCAATTATTCTAGATGTAACTTTTTTGTTGTTGTTTACAATATGTTTTACTTACGTTTACTAATTTTTCCTCTTCTAATTAATCCTTCTTCAATTCAGTTCAACGTACTAACTTCGGACGTTCCTGGAGTGTTTGTACAATAATATTGGGTAAGTATTTTTGTTTATATTAAAGTTTCAGGTAACCTCACTTTTCAACGGTGGATAGGTAAGTATGTTAACCTTTTACGAACCGGCGCAAAGATGCCGTTTGGGCCCTACGGGATGCTCAACTTGCAACTGTTCTACGCGTTGGATGTCTGTTGTAATTTTACATGTTAGGAATAGTTTGCATTCTATAATATATGACATTTAACGTGCTTAACAACTTACATACACAGCTCGTGAATTCTGAACGAGACGTTGTGGTGATATCACTACGGCGTTTAAGTGTTCCAGCTTCCTAATAATATTTAAAAAATGAACTGTTTAACTAATTCTCTTTTTTTTATCTTTTCAGATGCGGTTACCTGATAACTTCCACTTAGTTATAAGTTTAATAAATTTTAGACCTCACAATGTGCTACGCTTTTCAATAAATTCCTAGATGGCTTCTCCTAACTATCCTTCTTTTCTTTTTCTGAAATGTTCTCTCCAAACTATTTCCTCACACAAGTAAAAGGTCTTTTTCAGTTGACCTTTATATGTTGATTCGAAATTTCTCTTCCTACTCTACAAAATTTTGAAAATGATTTTGATGGAGGCGCGCCGTCACATGAGCTGATGACGGTAAAGCGGTAAAATTGAAAGCATTGCAGATGTTTATACGTACTTAATTCTCTTCTTTTATTAAGTAACTCGTGCACCTTAACTTATTCCTAACAAACATTAGAATCTGGAAGAAAAAAAAGTACCAGAAACCGAATACATGAGCAGAGAAACGCAAAATTTCGAGCACCGTTTCCTGCATTCTGATTATGTTTTTGATGGTTTTAAATAGCCCATTCATCGCAGCGTCTCCCAGCAATTCAATCAGTCATGTACCAAACTGGCTGACCCCATCCGGCTGACCCGCAAATGTGCCAAATTCACATCCGATTCATTCAGCCACTGCACACAGCTCACAGGTCGACGACAAATGGCGGGAATTGAAACTCCCACCGCCAAACTGACTACCCGCGGTCGCTTATCTAATAAAATGCTCCACGGTTAGAAATGTTTGTAGGAACCTACACACGTTTTCCCAACACAATCGCAGATGTGTGACACACATTATTTTGTACGACCCGTATATAGACGAATCATCGGACCGAGTCGAGTCAAGTCGAAAAAACCACGAAAAAAACAGACTGTTACAACTGCTTTTTCAATTAAGATAATTCAACTCGGTCATCTTCGGTTCATTTTTTTTGTCTTTCTCTCTTTTTCAGATTATGGGTTTTTTCGTATTTTTTTATTGTCAACAGTCATCATGCTACGGCGAAATGCTCAGCGGGATTTAATTCAATTTAACTTTTTGACTTGATGGTCTGCACGAGGTGGGTCAAATTATTTTTGTCGTTCTTATTGTTAGCTTTTGAATTTTGGTGGGGAAGGGGGTGGAGTTGAATTTTATTTTAATGATAACTGTTGATCGAAACAAACAAACAATTTTGAAAGGGACATTATCTTTATGGGAAGTTTACATTAAAATAATATGCAAAATTGCTCTTCATATGAAAGATTTACGTGTGACATGTTACCCCAATCATTTTCAAATAATAATCGAGTTTGCGTGATACATAATTCGCGGAAAGGCACATATCGAAATCATTCAGTTCTCACCCCCAATCCGAAAAAAACGAACAGACAACTCACAAACTAACATATAAAATATTGCAATTCATAGTTGATTTACAACTATCATTAAAACTAATGACCACACTGCTAGTCCATTTTCCCTTTCTCCTGGCTCCTGCTTCAAAGCTGGTCAGCTACCATTCGAGAGTATGTGCGTGTAATGGCGTTTTTCTTTCAATTGCCGGTAGCTGAAGCTAGGCCGTTTTTTTCTCTACGGGGATCTGGCACAGCTAACTACCTATATGTAGCTAACTACGTGAGCACGAAAGGCTAATTCTGCGGTCGCGAATGGACTGCAACTTTCGGAACCTGCTGCAGCAACAAACCCCCGATGGCCATCATAGACCTTCAACGGTTTTTCCTCGGCCGCTCTGAGCACCGTAATTATAGCAGTGAGGTACACAGAATTGTGTCAGTGTGTCTTGTTGTGTGTCTTTTATTTTTATTTTCAAATGTCTCATAATCCTACTTTTGGGGGGATTAAAGCGTTTGATAGGGGATGGCATTTTGAAGCAGCACGTGTGCACCAAATACGTATCATTCCTCCCGAAGAGATTTTCTAAATCTAACTATTTGATTGTCCAGTTTTCTTTTGAATTTCGTGACGTTTACCAGCCGTTGTATCTGTTTTTTAAAACATAACATTTACACACAAATTCTATGCTAAAAATCACATCCCTGGATAGTAAATATGAAGAAAAAATACCATTCCAAACTGAAGTTATGACTCGATTCCAACTAAAACTTGCATCCTTCAGATCTCCTTTTCTGTCCGACAGTCCATTTCCGGCCTCTGTGCAGATAGATAGTTTGTTGAATATTGAAACCCGAGTCGCTCAATTCCAGAAGTCGTTTATGGTGAGAGACGTCTCTTCGTATGAACTTTGGGAATGAACCTCTGTCACTTCACTTACAAAAACTATCGAAATAAGGTTACTAGAGTCCCGTGACGGTAGTTGAGCTCGACTATCGTCACCTCACGCGCAAAATAAGAACCATTATCCGCTTGAGTAGTTTACCAATGGTAGACAAATGGGTTCTTCGAAGTTGTTCTACTAACTAGCTGTCAAGAGTCGAAACGTGTCCGCAAGCCCCGGAGATTGCAGATGTACGGCCAAGAGAACTAAACTTACTTCCATATCTGTTACGACAACCTGGCGAACGAATATGGTACACTCATGGAACTCTAAAGCGACGTAGGTGTTACCATGACATGGCTGGCGGCCTCTTCCCTGCTGCCTTAGTAAGGCGGAGTGAAACGGCCAGTAGTCACCGTTTCGTTAAAGCTATGAATTGGCTGACCACCCAGTCGGTGAGATGGTCGGATACCTTTTCCAACTCGTGCCAGTCTGGCTCTGAGCCTCCGTGAGTCAAACCTGGCGAAAATTATGCCACTAATTGGAGTTCCGGAGATGCGAAGGCCAGGACGACCATGAGACTATTGGTTGAGAACAATGCACTTTCCCTGAACAAAACAACGGTCAGAAGGTTTAAAGTTGCGATGACTCTGAGAAGTTGGTTTAGTTTTATTTAAATGGTTTTCCATCTCACGACATAACCTGACGAACAATATTCCTCAAATTCACTCGGTCCATGGTAACCATTCTTCAACTTCTCCGACGTCTCACATACGCTACATCACGCTCCACTTGGTCTTACCACCTCGCTCGTCGCGTTCCTGCTCGTTTCATTCCTGTGTAACTTAGCTTCTCACAGAGATCAGATACCACGCGATGCTTGTGTGCTGGACGGACACTGCGTCTGCGAATACTACAAGTGTTCACAGGTCCTCATCGAGCAATATCCACGTCTCATGCCCGTAGAGGACAACCGGTCTAATGAGCGTTGTGTACAGGTTACATTTTGTGCGAGGGCTAAGTCTTCTCGACCGCAGTTGCTTGTGAAGTCCATAATAGGCATGACTTCCGCTGGTAATTCACCGCCAGATCCCACGGCGGGTGTCATTGTCTGTGGTCACCAGTGAACCGAGATAGACAAAGTCTTCGACAATATCCAGCTCGTCGCCGTTGATCGTGACCTTGTTATTACTGGACAAGCGGGCTCGGTCGGTCTCGGATCCGCAGGCCAGCATGTACTTCGTCTTGGACATATTAATCAATGTCGTCGGAAAAGCAGAAAAGTTAACTGGATCTGTTGAAAATCGTACCCCGTATTTTCCCCCACAACTCATCGAATAAGACCTTCAGCCGCCACGTTGAATATCATGCAGGATAGACCATCGCCTAGTCGAAGCCCCCTGCGTGATTCGAATGAACTCGACAATCCACCTGAAATCCACACACAGCACTGCGTTCCATCCATCGTTGCCTTAATCAGTTTTGTCAGCTTCCCGGAGAAGCCGTTCTCGTCCATGATTTTCAATAGCTCGTTACGGTCGATCGTTTCTTATACGGCTTTGCATTCGATGAATAGGTGGTGCGTAGGGAATTGATGTTTACGGCATTTTTGGAGAATTTGCTGTAGTTTGGAGATCTGGTCCGTCGTTGACCGTCCCTCCATGAAGCCGGCCTGATAACTTCTCACGAATCTGTTTGCTTGTGGCGATAGGCGGTGAAGTAGGATTCGGGACAACACTTTGTAGGCGGCATTGAGGACAGTGATCGCTCGGTAGTTCTCACAGTCCTATTTATTGCTCTTCTTGTAGATAGCGCTTATTACCCTTCTCCTTCCACTCAGCCGGTAGCCGGTCCCAGATCCGGGCCATCAACCGATGTAGGCAATCGGCCAATTTGTCCGGGCCCATTTTGATGAGTTCAGTTGCGATGCCCTCCTTAGCAGCCGACTTGTTGCTATTCAGCTGGCGAATGACTTCCAACTTCATTCACCGCTGGGAGTAGCTCCTCTACGTCATCGGCTACGCCGGCGATGTACCTTCCCCCACAGTCTTGATCTCCTGCATGTGCACCATTTAGGTGTTCATCGAAGTGCTGCTGCCACCTTTTGATCACCTCACGATTGTCCGTCAGGATGCCCCCGTCCTTATCTCGACACATTTCGGCTTGCGATAGGAAGCCTTTGCAGGATGCGATGAGTTTCTGATAGAACTTTCGTATTTCTTGGGAACGATGCAACTGTTCCAGGTCCTCAAGCTCCTCCTCCTCCAGGCGGCGCTTTTTCTCCTAGAAAATTCTGACTCGCTGCCTCTTCCGCTCTCAGTGATTTTCCACATTTCGACGGGTGCCTCTTTGCATTACTGCCGCCCGCGCAGCATTCTCTTCGTCGATCACTCTCCTACACTTCTCGTCGAACCAGTCGTCCCGTCGAGTTCGATCCACATGACCGATAACGTTCTCCGCAGCACTGTTGGTGGCTGTTCTTGGTGGTAATTCAACAGTCCTCGAGAGGGGCTTCGTCAAGCTCGCCCTCTGCCGGCAGCGCTAATTCAATCGATTGTGCGTAGTCTGTCGCGACCTCAGGTTGCTTCAGTCATGCGACATTTAACCGAGGCAGGCATCGGTTTCGTATATTGTTCACTACGAAGAGTTTTGGGCGCATCTTCATCATCATCAAGTAATGGTCTGACTCGATTATAGCGCCTCGACATATCTGGCGGCGATAATGCCCGAGAAGTGCCGAATGTCTATCAAAACGTGGTCGATCTCTCTTTTTTATTGGTTACCCAGGTGGTAAATTCGCAGAAGGAATTTTACGAATTGGTCCCAATTCACGTCGAGTGCCGTGTCTATATGGAACCAACGGGTCGACTCGATATATACTCATCCGTATATACATACACCCTGAACTCCTGACCGCCAAGATCATCTTCACGTTGTGGTCCCATCGGCGTCCGGGCGAGCCCATCACTGACTGTCTGCCATGTGTTGACGTCGCACGTCTTCTGCAACATATTGGCGGCGAATATGTTGGCACGTTCCTCTTCAAATCCTGGACAATAGAATACCACGTGTTCGGGTGTCTCGTTCACGTCACCGTATGTTAGGCAGACCGGCGAGGCCACATGTCCGAATCTGTGGTGATACTTCATAAAGCATCCATAACCAGTCAGGAATTGCGTCATGTAGAAATC